>NW_026460173.1:0-73973 GCF_021730395.1 Mercenaria mercenaria | reverse complement strand
GATCCAAAAGAATATAAATAAATAATGAACAAAAAAGCAGGTACATCAAGAAGATAAATATGTTAAGAAATTCTATTTTCATGTCTGTTTACAAATATATCTATTATGCTTAATAGCCAAGAAGATGTTATTATCAGATAAAAATCCATTCAAAGACAATGAGATTAAATAACTATGTAAGTAGCTACCTCATGGCTTGAACATTAGATCATATTACACAACAGGTGTGGAATTCTTGTGCCGCAACTGTAATAATGAATAAGTTGTAAGTTTTTTTATAGGATCCAACTAGTAAACAAAATTCAGTGACATAAGGAACATAAATATACTAAGGAATTGAAGTTGTTTTAATCCTGGTTACAAGTACATGATTATTTAAAAATAGAAATAAAAATGGATATTATATAGTTTATAAAATTTATGTCAGCGATGGCGTTCCATAGTTTAAAAAAATCGAAAATAGGGACTTCCTGTATTTCGGTTTTTTTTTTCCAATTTTTTTTTCTACATACTACATTTTTAAGCATATCAAATATATATAAATTCAATACTTTTCCCATTTTAGTCGCAAATAATGTTTTTTTAGGTGCATAAACCGCATTTCACATTGCGTCGTCTGCTAGACCGCAACAAGCATAAACTTTTCATGATTTTCATTTATTTCCGTATTGAAGACATATTTATGGATTTTCCCAAGAAATATTATCCTAAACAAACATACCACATGCAGAATGTTCGATGATTGCCAATGATTTCAATTGTTTTTTCAGTTATTGTCCGATTCCGAGACAAATTATTTACACGGTATAGCGTTATATTTCCTAACCGTGAACTTTACTGCGGACTATGGCAGGACATTCGAGACATAACATTGTGTACAGTACTTTGCAGATTAAATACGTCTTTTTTCTTTTAGTATGTTATCACACTTGTATTTATCTTCGTTTTTATAAATAGTCTTGTGAAGGAATTTGTTTGACATTTTCTCCCAGACAGCTTTGCCTATAAACCATACCACAGAAGACTGTATTCATTAGATGTAAATTGGTTTCTTCCGATATCCCTGCCTAAGTACCTGTAGCGAACATGTCCCGTTTAACATTTATTGCTAGCATGGTAGATTCCAAAATGTTGAGTGCTGGGATATCAGAGTATTAAGTATAACGATAACTCACAACATGGTTTTGTTACAAGTGGGGGAAGGGGCCCAGGGCTATAATTTGGGAAAAAAAATAGCTCGGTATTTAGGCAAAGGGGTATAAAAAACCTGACGTCAATATTTTGAGAAACTGCATGATTTGAGAGAATTTGTCTGAGGGGAAGGGGCCTTTTAACGACCCTTTTGGGAAGGGGGAAATCTTGCACAAAACATGTATATTCATTGTTTTATCCCACAAGTGTCTATATAGTATATGTAATTTGATAGACTATAACTGTCGAAATCATAACTATCTTTATATCAGCTACTTAAAATAACTATACTGAGGATTAGCTTGGTATTTTACAAAGTCAGAAAGGCATGGCAGAGATGCGGTGGATCAGCTGAAGGATCATCTGAAAAAAAAACACACTTTATTTTCTTTTGAATAATATGCAACATAGTATCATAAATTCTCTTTTGTGTTTGGATTTCATTTCTACAATGTGTCTGGTAAAATTAATTTCAGTCTCCAAAATGATTTTATACCTATTGGTGAATATTGTTAAGGAAAATAGTGCCATGTAAACTGGATTAGTCCTTGTGGAGCATCAAATTCGTACAGGCGTGTTAGTCATTCTTGAATGGCTAACCCAAGCTTAGTCATTCCAGAACGTTTATCCCGGGCGTGTTAGTCATTCTGGAACATCTAACTCAACCAGGTGTTAGTCATTCTGGAACGTTTATCTCGGACAGGCGGGTTAGTCATGCTGGAACGTCTAACCCAAACGGGCAAGTTAGTCATTCTTGAATGCCTTACTTTGCAAAAGGGTTAGTCCTTCCAGAACGTCTAACTTGGACAGGCGAGTATTCCGGAACGTCTAACTTAGTCATTCCTGAACGTCTAACTCAAAACAGAAGGATTTGTCATTCCAGAACATCTAACTTAGTCATTCCTGAACAACATGCAACGACGGATGCCCCATTAGCGATGCTCACTCCTGTGATTAAGACCGACAGAGTTATCTAAATTACCAGATGCGGAGAAGCGGTAAGTAAAGGACGACTTGGTATATCCTTAGAGCAATATTGATTCATGAAATTAAACTGTAAACACTAGACAGTTGGTCCTGTTTCCAATCAGCCCTCGACACTATAGGCAACAGGAAAGCAGTTTTACCACGGAATCATTGTTAGTTATTATGGAAGATAGGGGAGACATTTCTGGTCCCTTTATTAGTGTAATTATATAAGAAATACCACTTACAGCCTGTTCAAAACACAAAACGCCCGAAGTCTAGATTTAATAAGTCCAGACTTAAATAATATACTGTTATAACTATTTCCCTATGGAAATGTAATAAACTATTTGTAACATAAGCATCTACACTTAAAGGCACTAACCTCCAGATATGCCTACAAATAATCTTTCTTTCAAATTGAAGTTTTGTCATATTATGAACATTACAATATGAATTTTTGTTTATAAAATATTTCAAAAATTCCAAATCAAGAAAAAAGGATGACCGCGTCAGGAATCAAACCCCTGACCGCCGCGGCAATAAAGACATTTTTCCGTTATCATAACCAATAGCGCTATTGACCATTTTGACATTATAGGATAAATCCTGTTCCCCGGTATTTCTTGCACATCGGACTGGCGTTTCCGGTGATTTTACCCATGCCGGCAAAACCCATCTGGCACACCCATGCCAGATGACTCTCGTGCTGTTAATGACAACTAGTGGTTCATGCACTGATAATATATTGTTTATGTAAAGTACGAAAAAAGCAGGTACCTTGATAGTTTCTCTCCGTTCCTTATAGTATATTTCTCGATTCAAAATACGTTAGTTTACCGTAAGAACATAACGTCACGCTACAAACGATAAAACTAAAGTGGAACTTTGTTATTGTGCGTAACGCAAAACATCATGACGTCACTTCTGCTTACGGAAGTTAATTTCCCGCGCTTTGTGTTCATTCTCTACTATTAGAAAGAGTACTACGTAAGTATTTCTGCCTATTATTTGTAAAATACGGTATGCAAGAAAAATAATCTACCAGAATGAAATGCTAGCATGTATACGATATGCAAGAAAAAATATCAGTCATGTGTTTACGAATCGGATAGAAATATCCGTCCCTCAGCCACCTGCGCATGGGCGGTAATTCGGCAAGCCTCATTACCGCCCAATGCGTAGATGCCCTCGGAACGGATATTTCTATCCGATTCGTAAACACATGACATATATTATTATTCCGTAAATAGGGTCAGGGGGGCTGGCGGGAAAAACCGATATAACGACCGTGTACAATATTAGCGATTATTTTTGCCAGAAGGTAAGGATTTAGCAAAATTCTTTTGTTCTCACGATGAAAATACTATTTTACGACCCCGGCAACAAAATCTTTGCACAAAAAATTTCTTTGCCCTGAAAAATTCGAATAATTTCACACCATCGGTATCGAGCTATGGAAGCGACAGTACAAAATAAAAGATAAGTTTCAAAAAATAAAGTAAACTTTGGGGTTATTTTTGCTACATCTTAATTACACCAATGTTTTATGATAATCTGCAATACATTTTCTTTGTTTAAACTCTGAAAAAAAAAGAGGATAATCTTAAACACTACCGCTATATAGCGTCATGGGCGGTACCCACCTCACCGTAAAAATGGAAACAGGTATTTATTGGTTGCTAATACCGGAAAACGGGATTTATCCTATAATGTATAGCTAAAATAGTGAATAATTACTTCGAAATACAGATATTTATAATCGAGACAGTTTACCTGGAGTAAAAGCGTGACAAACGCTTTTCATTGTAAAAAGTAGTAAAAACAGCAAATTTTTCATATGTTTCCATACAGGGCACTAGACAACTTTAAGGGTCAGGTACCCATACCCTCAGAAAGGGGAATTTTTCGGCGTTTTAAGACAAAAAGGGGAGGTTTTAAGCCATATATATGTTACTACTTTTCACACTTTTTAATACTGTTTTCAATCATTTCTAACTAATGTAACTATATTGCAGCAGTAACCTTCCTTAGAGGCACTATAAAATAACTTGAAAGAGAGTTCATATCTAGTTGTGTCAAACAGCCTATTATCAGGGGAAATTTCTACTGAGAAAAGGGAAAAAACCATATTAGGCCCCAAAAACTGCCAAAAGAGTGCCCTGCCGTAACATAAAGTGTGTCAGTAATAAACTTTTAAGAAATATAGCATTTATTTCAAGATAGCCTTTCTTAAATACATGTATATATATTTTTCTTGTTGTCGATGAAATCAAGAAACATGCCGCTTTAACATCAACAGAAACGATTGGACTTTTTTATTAAACCTGTGTAAAATTTAAAACATCTTCAGAAGAAATTTCAAACGCGACAGCATACATGAAACTGACATCAAAATTGACATCACATACCAAATATGAAATCTAAACGTCAATATTGAAATGACTGACATAAAATAGTAAATACTTTTTTAGATGTTTGCAATAGTCTAGAATGCCTTTTCTAGTAGGAAGTGGCTTATGTCTTATTCTTGTAGTATAGCTATATATTACCTGTATTATAAGAATGATTTTCATGAACTTTATGTGGTTGAGGGTTGAAATTAACTGCCAGGAGTTTTGAACCCATATGGCAAAAGATCTGATGAACAAAATCAGTATGCTTTACCGCTAAACTAATTTGTAACTGGTATGCAAGCGAGAAATTTAAATATTTACATTTTGACCAATTACAAAAATGTTGAATTCCCTATGCTATGCTCGTAACATCATGTTATCATTGGGGCATATGATATATTTTGCATAAATAAATTACATCATCGTTTCAGAGCATTCTTCTGAAAAAAAGATCCGAAGGTGTGCGACAAGTTCGTAAGCAGTAGGAAAACATATTTTCGGTTTGAAATAAGCAAAAGTTTTGTTTATTTGTTGTTGTGGTTGTTCTTGAACATAATCATGACTATTTGTTTGATCAGATCAGATGCAGTGGGTCATATTTTCAGTAAAAAAATTCAGTCTCAGCTACAAACTCTGGTTTTCGTATAATACTAGTTCGGGCACTAGTAGTAGAACTTTAAACTTTAAAGATAAAACATAGTCTCCTTCAGTCCAACTTATTTGACGCGAGCCTAGGAAATATTGAGATAATGTTTTTATATGGGCAATATCCCCACTCACATCAAACTCCCAAACAACCAAAATAGTTGAAGCAACTTCCCGTGAATTTTTCATCGCTGTTGACACTTTACATGCTATAGGTTTAGATGCTAGTTATTTTACGAATTTGCCATAAATTCAAATAAAACTTCCATGTATTGAAAGGGAATTAAATTCCTCATTGATTTATACCAAAATTATCAAATGATATCTAAAATTACAAATGTTCTGGCGATTTAAACCTATGTATGTACTGTGCACGATTAACGTTTACCTTGTCTACACACGACAATATGCCTAGATAAAACCAAAAACTTTACATGACTGTGTGCTGTCATTTATCTTCCATTATTTTGGTCCTTCAAAGTTTTGACGTTTAGATTGCCCGTCACAAAATAAAAACAATCTGAATCTGAAATCCAACCCATATCTCCAGTAACTGCTAGAATCGGAGCGAATCTATGCACACCCATATAATATCTTATTGCTCTATTTTGTGTCATGTCTATCACATTATAATTCTTGAAACCCCATATTGATGAACAATAGTCAGTAACAGGTACCACAAAAGAATAATACATTTTAGAATATGTCCTGAAACCTACATCTTTATTACTTTGAATTTTCGATATGATCGACCTCCTGACTTTGCAAGTATATCAGCAGTATGTGAAAAGTCTAAATGTTCATGTAAGGTAACACATTAATATTTATACATCGATGTATACGAAATACACATATCTCGTATTCTAAATGAAAAATTACTCTGCCTTTTACCTTTATTTCTAAAGTGTATAACCTTTGATTTGGACTCGTTAATCATAAGTCTCCATTTTCGGCACCATTCATTTAAAAAGTCTAACATGTCTTCGCATATCAGCTTTATTTTCAGATAGCAACAAAATATCGTCGGCATAAAATAAACAACAAATTATATTATCATTGAATTTGACACCTTTGTTTAAACTTTTCAAACCTTCAATAAGATCATTGATAAAGTAAGCAAAGATTGTCGGAGAGCCGCTGTCTCCCTGTCTGACGCCCGACAAGGTCGGGAACCAGTCACTTAACATACCATTAAGTCTAACACAAGAAGATGTATCAGTCAAAATAGTCTTAATAGAGTTGTAAAATTTACCACTGATATTTTTTGACAAAAGTTTATATAAAAGTACATTTCTATCAACAAAATCAAAGGCCTTCTGTATATCAATAAATGTGCCAAAGGTATCTTGCTTAGAAATAAGTCTATTTCTGATAATTGTACATACAGTATAAACATGTTCTTCACAGGTCCGTTTAGAGCGAAAACCGTTCTGTTCACCAGCGAGTAAATCTTGATCCTCAAGGTATGTCTTCAATCTATTATTAAGAACTGCTGAATAAAGTTTGCTGACAACTGACAATAAGCTAATTCCCCTGTAATTCAAAGGCACACGTTTATCTTTGGTAACATCATTGGGGATAGGAGAAAGCATTGCTCTTCGCCATACACTCGAGATAATAGACATTTACGGATTAAGTCTACGTGGACTGTGGACACCTAAGGCGATAGATTTTTCAAGGGGACCGTCTCAACATAGTTTAATTATATTATGCGCGATATGAAAAAGAGTTTATAACGGTAATAGGGTTTGAGTTATTATATCATCACTATGCGGTAGGTGATATAAATTTGGATGGGCCTGTTTTTAGCTCGACTTTTCGAAGAAAAAGTAGAGCTATTGCACTCGCTCCGGCGTCGGCGTCTCCGTTGGGTTAAAAATTTTGATAAAGTCAAATATCTCTGTTACTGTCAAAGCTATTGACTTGAAACTTAAAATATTTATTTACTATCAAAGTCTACACAAGGAAGAACAATCCCCATAACTCTGATTGAATTTTTATAGAATTATGCCCCTTTTTAATTTAGCATTTTTGGTTATAGTTTTTGATAAAGTCAAATATCTCTGTTACTATCAAAGCTATTGACTTGAAACTTATAATAGTTATTTACTATCGAAGTCTACACCAGGAGAAATAATCCCCATAACTCTGATTGAATTTTGATAGAATTATGCCCCTTTTAACTTAGAATTTTTGGTTAAAGTTTGTGATAAAGTCAAATGTCTCTGTTACTATCAAAGCTATTGACTTGAAACTTAAAATAGTTATTTACTATCGAAGTCTACACACGGAAGAACAATCCCCATAACTCTGATTTGAATTTTTACAAAATTATGCCCCTTTTTAATTAAGAATTTTCTGTTAAATTTTATTATAAAGTCAAATATCTCTGTTACTATCAAAGCAACTTAAAATAATTATTTACTATCGAAGTCTACACCAGGAAAAACATTCTGCGTTACTCTGATTTGAATTTTGATAGAATTATGCCCCTTTTTAACTTAGAATTTTTGGTTAAAATTTTTGATAAAGTCAAATATCTCTGTTACTATCAAAGCTATTGACTTGAAACTTAAAATACTTATTTACTATCGAAGTCTACACAAGGAAAATCAATCCCCATAACTCTGATTTGAATTTTTACAGAAATATGCCCCTTTTTAATTAAGAATTTTCTGTTAATTTTTTTGATCAAGTCAAATATCTTTGTTACTATCAAAGCTATTGACCTGAATCTTAAAATACTAATTTACTTTTTAAGTCTACACGAGTAGAAACAATCCCCATAACTCTGATTTGAATTTTGTTAGAATTATGTCCCTTTTTAACTTAGAATTTTTGGTTAAAATTTTTGATAAAGGCAAATATCTCTGTGACTATCGAAGCTATTGACTTGAAACTTAAAATAGTTATTTATCATCAAAGGCTTCACCAGGAGAAACTATCCGCATAACTCTGATTGAATTTTGATAGAATTATGCCCCTTTTTAACTTAGAATTTTTGGTTAAAGTTTTTGATAAAGTCAAATATCTCTGTTACTATCGAAGCTATTGACTTGAAACTTAAAATAGTTATTTACCATCAAAGGCGCCACCAGGAGAAACTATCCGCATAACTCTGATTGAATTTTGATAGAATTATGCCCTTTTTAACTTAGAATTTTTGGTTAAAGTTTTAGATAAAGTCAAATATCTCTGTTACTATCAAAGCTATTGACTTGAAACTTAAAATACTTATTTACTATCGAAGTCTACACAAGGAAAATTAATCCCCATAACTCTGATTTGAATTTTTACAGAAATATGCCCCTTTTTAATTAAGAATTTTCTGTTAATTTTTTTGATCAAGTCAAATATCTTTGTTACTATCAAAGCTATTGACTTGAATCTTAAAATACTAATTTACTTTTTAAGTCTACACGAGTAGAAACAATCCCCATAACTCTGATTTGAATTTTGTTAGAATTATGTCCCTTTTTAACTTAGAATTTTTGGTTAAAGTTTTTGATAAAGGCAAATATCTCTGTTACTATCGAAGCTATTGACTTGAAACTTAAAATAGTTATTTACCATCAAAGGCTTCACCAGGAGAAACTATCCGCATAACTCTGATTGAATTTTGGTAGAATTATGCCCCTTTTTAACTTAGAATTTTTGGTTAAAGTTTTTGATAAAGTCAAATATCTCTGTTACTATCAAAGCTATTGACTTGAAACTTAAAATACTTATTTACTATCGAAATCTACACCAAGAAAAGCAATCCCCATAACTCTGATTGGATTTTGACAGAATTATGCCCCTTTTTAATTAAGAATTTTCTGTTAATTTTTTGATCAAGTCAAATATCTTTGTTACTATCAAAGCTATTGACTTGAATCTTAAAACACTAATTTACTATTTAAGTCTACACGCGTAGAAACATTCACCATAACTCTGATTTGAATTTTGTTAGAATTATGTCCCTTTTTAACTGAGAATTTTTGGTTAAAATTTTTGATAAAGGCAAATATCTCTGTTACTATCATTTATCTAGTAAAAAAGCTGTCCATCTCCTCGTCCATACACTACTGACAAATTAAAACAATAAAGTTATACGAATACAAAGTCTTTAACGCGGCTAATACAGAAATAACAAGTGCTCCGCCAAGCGGGGCAATATACGCTCGAAGGATTACATCAGGGGATAGGAGCAACAATTAAAGAACTTTACTGTTGAAGCCCAAACAAAAAGGACAACAAAGGGAAGAAATTCCCCGAAAAACTCTAAGTCCACTAAAATCATTACCAGGTACAGATATGTCAAAATACACCTTAACTTTGCAGGTACCATCCATGTTGTACCACAGAAACGTGGTATCGGTTTTTTCCCTACGGCCAGTAATAAAAATGTTACAAAATAACCTATTTATAGTAACATAAAAGGGAAGTAATTCAATAAAAAAAATATTGTAAGTGAACAAAAAATGGATATGCCAAATAAAACCAAGAACACCGCAATGCAAAGCAACATAAACACAAAACAAAGTCATGTGACCTTTGACCCCTAAGTGTGACCTTGACCTTGAAGCGAGCCATGCGCTCTGCACGTCGTCTCAATGTGGTGAACATTTGTGCCAAGTTTCTTTAAAATCCTTCAAGCAGTTCAACAGTTACACATCGCACTCGAAACAAAGTTATATGACCTTTGACCCCTTAATGTGACATTGACCTTGTATCTAGCCATCCAAAACATGCGCTCTGCACGTCGACTCGATGTGGTGGACATTTGTGCAATGTTTCTTTAAAATCCCTCATACAGATCAAGAGTTACAGAGCGGACACGAAACAAAGTCATATGACCTTGACCCCTAAGTGTGACCTTGACCTTAAAGCAAGCCACCTGATACAGGCGCTCTGCATGTCCTCTTGATGTGGATAACATTTGTTTCAAGTTTGTTTAAAATCCTTCAAGGAGCGGAGTTGACACGAAATTGTTAACGGACAGACGGACAGACAGACAAACAGACAGACAGACAGCCAGATGAACACCTGTGGTATCCCAAAATACGTCCCTTCGGGCGTATAATAACAACAAAGGAATGGAGACGCAAGATATTACGTTTTCTACAGTTTTTCACAATGTTTTACCTTCTGACCTACATTTTGATCCCAACTGACCCAGTTTAGATTTTTTCATGTTGGACGACGACGACGATGGAATACGGATACATTGCGATCAGACTAGCTCATCTTTTCAACTTTGTCGCAGATGCACAACTTATGATATTGAAGAACATTTCAGGAAAGTGTTATGACGCTAGATCAAATACTTTTTGCGATATGTATAACAAAACATTTCTCTGGCGAACAGAGGACGGACAGAAAAATCCAAATATTATCCTGTGCAGTGACATATTAAGCCAGACCTTACCATCATTATAGGAATGTTTTCCTACCAAACATAAATTAAAATTATCATGTTGAGACGGTCCCCTTGAAAAATCGATCGTCTTAGGTGTTCACAGTCCACGTAGACTTAATCCGTAAATGTCTAATACCCGTATCAAAACACAAACTGAACAATGAATATAAAACATCTATTATTATAGGAAACTTCAAAACTTCGTATGGTATTTTATCCCATACTGCACTTTTACCATTTTTAGCATTGTTCACAACCTTTTCAATTTAAGTACGTAATAACGGTAAATTAAGAGATACATTTTCTTGGTACAGAGGATCTAACATTTGATTTTCCATAAATCTTTTATCGGACAGTATTTGTTCGTAAAATTGCCTGTCGAAATTTTCATCATTTTCTGCACAATCATATAAATTTTCAAAATCACTCGACCATTTATTGAAAACAAAATCCGAATCATTTACCACATTTCCGTCATTACCATAGACTTCCAGTGGAATAGAACTTTTGCGTTTTGGGCCTAAGTTTTTTAAATGCTCCCAGAATACCCTTTGGTCATCGGTACAAGTACTTTCAATTTTAATTGAAAGGGACTTTTTATGATTTCTTTCCGCTCGTCTTAACCGTTTTTCAAAACGATTTCTAGCAAGAATGTACTCATTCTGTAATTGTAGACGTGTTCGTCGATCCCCGTGAAATTTTACATAAACTTTCTCAGTTTTGCGCACGTTTTGCCAAAGATTTTCTATTTCGTCATCCCAGTAAGGCTTGAAATTTTGAAACCTCCTGCGTGTTTTCTTAGAACAATCAAAGGATGGTATATGGTCATTCATTTCTTTTATCAAGGTTTTACAAAATTCCTCGTAAATGCTATCAATGTTACACTGAATTTCTCTGCATAATTCTATATCAAGCCAAGAAATGCTGTTCTTGCTAAATCAGAAGTCAAAAAGTCATCGGGGATCTTTTTCAATTTATAACTTTTGAATTAAAATGTGAGCGTAACTGTTCCTGGGGCGGTTAATCTATATTAACAGTTTAACCGTAATATGTACAGGTAATTTACAGCGTTCACATATAAGTGGTTGGAGATTATTTTTATTCAATAACGAGGAGGGGGGTATAACTTCGAAATTGTCACACGAGTTAAAACAATCATGAGGGACGCAAACATAATCGACAACAGACTTTCCGCGGGAATTTACAGATGTGAAATTGTCTCTAGATTTATCTTCGAGTCTACAAGAAAATCAATGAAAGTATGTCCGTGCTGACTTACAGTTTTGTCCAGACATGACCTTGCAGGAATTCCATCAACATCTGAAATAGTGTCCGATAACTCTCCAATCCGCGAGTTTACATCACCGCAAACAAATGTCGCATCACTTTCAGTCAGCAAACAGATTTGACCAAGTAAATGTGCATAAAAATCTGTAGCATTTCGACCCCATGGTGAATTTTCCGGTGGCAGATATACAGAAAATATAACAATTTTATATTCGGTTGTCTTAGAAACTAAAGATAGGCCTAAAATGCCTTCACAAGATTGATCTACGACTTCAACTTTAAATTCGTCATATAAATGGTTCTTCACAAAAATACCTACACCTCCTGAACCCTTACCGGTAGGTGCATTCACGTGAATAGACTGCCTTTTATGTGCATAAAAACGGTACCCGGTAACAGTCTATTGAAAGAGTTTCATTATTTTTCAAATGGGTTTCATTGACACAAACGATATCAGAGTTAGTGTGTGTAATTACTTTAGATCTTAATGCATGATTCGATCTAGTCCAACCTGTTGCATTTAAATGTGATATTGATATGGATTTTTCATTTAACCGGGCGTTGGATTTTTGGTCTCCCCTGCTGGAATTTCCACCTGTGTTGCCCGGACCAATTTTGGGGAGATGGATACTTCTTCATTATACGACCGTTACCTGTTACGCGGAACTGGTTCCCATTAGGAAGCTCCGCCAACAACGTTTTTGCATTCAGTTCAAGAATACGTTCGGTGAGTGTCTTACTGCCATACAGATACACATTTTTGTACACTGTGCTAGATTTTAATACTTTTTTTGAACGGAGCACTTCGATCTTCTGATCAAGGCAATCAAATGCAATTTTTAGTAACAGTGATTTTCCTGTATGCCTGTCGGGACAACGATTTGCATCGGTAATCTTCACCTTAGACAAAATTGCCGTGCCAAGAGCTGAGATCAAGTCATTGGCGTCGTCTAACGGTTGTTTTCCACGACGTACAGAAATGTTTGTAGCGATAATTGTAATGTCACAGTTATTGACCGATTTATCCTGTTGTAAACCTTCGTGCAATTTGAGCGAATTCATCTCAAGTTCTAGGTCACCAATCCGTTTATCTAGGGGAGCAAATTGTAAATCTATATCAACCTTCACTGCCTTTATTTTATCGTCGATTGTGGACAAAAGGTCTTGTCTTAATTTGTCAATCTTACTGTCCATTGTTCTTCGAATACTCTCCTGCCCCTTTTTCAGTGATTCAAGAATTTCCATCATTTCGTCCATTCGATCAGAAGTATTCATATTATCTGAACTGTTAGCAGAGTCAGCCATTTTTGATTGTTTGTATAGAGGACTCGTCAAACCTGGAGATTCTCTCACTCTTTTCTCAGTAATAGGAGGATTTGAACAAATAATTCTAGTCAATTCATGTTTAGTAAACACTTACAGTTTATGTCTACTATAATTCCATTACTTTTATCTAAAGTTATTGACAAAATTTATTCCATTTTAATTACAAGGGAAAATATACGTCCATCTTTAACGCATGCGCACAGTATATTTTGACGTTTAGATTGCCCGTCACAAAATAAAACAATCTGAATGGCAATCATTTTTGACTAAGTCTCCACTTTAGACCTTTAAAGATAAAACATAGTATCCTCTTTGAAAATATCGTTCTCAGTATTAATATTTATTACCGGACCTCTAGCCTGCCCTGTAGTGGTTGTCTAGAGGTCCATTACCGGACTTCTAGACTGCTAGTCTACAGGTCCGTTACCGGACCCCTAGCCACTGTCTTTCTTCTATTACTTGTCACGATTAAAGGCAGTCCAACAAATTTGAAGCGATCCTAGGAAATATTGAGATAATTTTTCATATGGGCAATATCCCCACTCGTTAAGATTGCTCCGTCAAAAGTATAAAACAACCTGAATGTTAATGTATTTTATCTAGATAAAAGGAAGAGTCAAAGAAAGACAAGTACAAGAAATGTTTTATTTCACAAGCTATCACGGCATTATTACAAACTTTTATGATTAACATACAGATTTGCTTAATTTAGATCGTAAATTCTAGACTTTCGTCACACAAAAAAGTTACTGACGGCATAATACCCCACCTACTTTTTATATACCAAGCACCAATATTCCTGATTAACGATTGCTGAACTACGGGTTACGACCTTACATAATATATTAGCATCTGTTTTAATAACATTTATCTACAAATCACTCCTTACTGAACTGACATTGTCGTATTTTAAAATTATTTTACTAACCATCTACCCGAAGCAATTTCGTCGGCCATTTTGAAACTCTACTAGCACGCCGTTGAAGCAGGGTTGCAAATAGTCCGGTTCAAAAGGTTAAATAACGTCACTACAGTAAAAACTCCCGCTGTTCAAAAGGAACTCGGGTAACTCTAGTCTTAACTCTAGTTTGATGTGAACTCAACCTTAGTGTCAGCTGTCAAATTGTAGTTTGTATTTGTACTTTCAACATTTGGGCTTTGTGCTCACTGCTACAAGTAGACACCGTCGTTTATATGACTGAAAAATTGTTGAAAAAGACGTTAAACCAGAACACAAACACACTTTCAACATTTTTATTTTGGCGAACCTCTCTTCAATTTTAGAGAAATATATTGGATTTAAATACTTGTATAATGTCAATCAAAGTTTTACTAGGCATCAACTGAATGTCCATTTTATTGATATTTATTGTAACAAAATCTCTGTTCAGTTGGAAAAAACTAAAAACAAACTGAAACTGGTAGAACTTGTTGAACATTCAATATTGTCTGTTTCATCTTCAGTAAGCAGGCAGATGGCTATTTCAGTCAAAATAATTGCAAATCTTTCAAGATTAAAACCTGTGACTCATGGCGAAAATCGCCCAACGGGAAACTATAAAGAGTACCATTTCAGACAGCACATGTACAATGTATAGTCAATACTCTTTGTCTTTTTGTATACAACTAAGGTGTATTTAGAAATAGAATATCTTTCAAAATATACTAAAACCACTTTTTTTTTTTGGATTTAACGTCGCACCGACACATGATAGGTCATATGGCGACTTTCCAGCTTTAATGGTGGAGAAAGACCCCAGGTGCCCCTCCGTGCATTATTTTCATCACGAGCGGGCACCTGGGTAGAACCACCGACCTTCCGTAAGCCAGCTGGATGGCTTCCTCACATGAAGAATTCAACGCCCCGAGTGAGGCTCAAAACCACTTATTTAGCAGCGGTTTTAAATTCACTGAATATAGTGCTTGTTCTTTCCACTTTTCTGATATGCTTGTTACGGTCTCTAAAATTCGGGGAGCATAGTTATAGCCACCTTGTCCATCACACATTCTGTCTAAAGGATATCGAAAATACCAAGTTGTAACTTTTACATTTTACATTTCGGTTCACTTTATTTCTAAATTTGATCCTTCTCAGATCAGTCCTAGGTAGGTTTGTTAGAACTTTGATACTATTGATGGAAATTGTATGAATCTTAAAATTATTAGAATTGAAGCCTCAATTTACATACACCGCTTTAATCGATTTCATTCATTTATTACCATACATAATCTGAGGAAAAGAAATATTTGAAACACTAGTTACTTGCATGGAGTCATATTATTTTTACCCACCAAATTAGTCATTAATGTGCATCCTGTATTCATTATTCCTGTTTTTTTTTATATTATAACCTTGCCATTAAAACTATACTACCAGTATATCAACCATTAGCCGACTCTCAGGCCCTTAGGTTTTCGATTTGTTATAACATATTGAGGATTTATACTATCAGTAAATTTCCTTTCTTTTACACAATATATTTGTTTTTGACTCATTTATATGATACGTATTTAAATTTTTTTCACAGATTTGGTTAAACCAGAGGAATTTACAGTATTTTGTCAAAACCTGTGGTTTTTTAAATTTGCCAGCAGTGGTCAGATTAGGTCAAGGGTAAGGGGTTAAAATGAGATCAAAAGTGCTTATAACCTTAATCCTGTAACCACTTGCCGGATAATTTTTTAGTTTTGACCATGATTAAAGTCTTCTTAAAATTCATTTGGTCTTACTACTATTCCTATACTAATGGTGGGATTTAAATCAAACTTCGTAGGAATGACCAGTACAAAATCATAGTTGCGATTACTCTACGAGCTGCAACGTTAAATTAATTAATATTATGGTTGATACATGATATGTATAACATGGGTCCGTAGACAGAGCATCGTTTGTTTGGGGTAATCTCTTTAGCTGTGTGCTCCCTCGGTAAATTTAATTAGTGGGCCTGTTTAGTTTGATTTACCTTTTCCGTAGGGTATTCCTTGACTTCTCTTTTTTATTATTATTATTATTATTATTATTATTTTGATAATGCCGATACATATCATTCAACTTTCTCAAAGAACTTTTTCAAACATTCGAGGCAGTATAATTAGTTTTAAATTTATCGTCAACAACGACTTTGGTAGTATTTTAAATTGTAAATCCATTAATTTTGGACACGGAAGATTTAAAATTTCCACTTTGGCTGTATTTGTAGATAGATTGCAATAAGAGCAATATTTACATGTAAACAAACATAAAAATGTAATTTTTCGAAATCTTATACGACCAAACGTTACAAACAGAAAATACGTATTTAGATGTATTTGATATTATTTAAGATACCTTTAAAATTATGATAGTTCATCCTACCACCCCTAGAGATCTTTGGGTTTTCTATCATAATCATTACGAATTTCGCACATCAGTCAGTAGAATCCAAATTAAAATGCAAGCAAACAGAAAGTCCAGAGCTAGGTTTCTCTTGTGGTGATATCATCTAAATATTACATTAAAAGGTTGACATCTTTTTCAAGTGCAAAAATAGAAATAGGGGTTGCAAAGATATGGCTTGGACAATAATGTGTCTAGACACGGACATTTACAAGGTTGGGTAGTAATAATTAATAATAATAGCAAATATGGGTATGATTAACACCTTACCATCTGCAATAACATTTTGAATACAATTGTTTCTTAATTTCTAGCAGATATCCTAATAATGTTTCTTCTAATTTCTGATTTTGAGATACACATGTTGGTGTTCAAATCATTTACACTTTGGAAAATATACTTGTTTATTTTGCTTGTGTTTAATAGGACAAATAGGGGAATCCATAACATGCAAACCATAAACATGACATGAACTGCTTTGGTGTTTGTCTTCTCACTGTTCTGTTGGAGCCATTCATGGTATTTTCTCCTTCTGTCCTGCTTTCAGGAAAACCTAAAAGTACATGTGTTGTGCTTCTTTAGTTTTGATTTTATTTATTTTTACATGAACACATCTGCGCTTAACTTGTCATGTATTTTGTTACAACATGTCTCACCGTAATCGGCCACTTTCGATATTTGTTTAAGCTTCTTTAGGAGCTTGTACGATAATTGAGGAGCTGTCCTAAAAAGGCGAAATAGATTAAAACTACGTCATATCAGATACATTAAAAACTAAGACTTTGTTGTTTCATTTTGCCATATAATCTGTACATACATGGAATACCCTATGGCAACAGTATGACTATTTACTTGCACTTGCCGTGTTAGAGATCACTATGTCTCGTAATATGAGTCTACTTGGAGTTACCATAGTATCTGTGTGGATGTGTTCTGCTATATCCCTCGTTATATTAACAGGTAGACTGTACCCTTTCGGAAACCAGGCAACTGATCCGGACCCCCAACTTATATCTAAATCTGCCACGATGAATACAACAGCCTCTGTGGCTTTTTCGTGTACTAACTGATAATGAGTTGTGATACAACTATTCACTTTTCTTAGAAGTTCTGTAACTTGGCTCATTTTAACCCCTGACTCTGTAAATTCGTTCTCTTTGTCTTCATTGACACAACTCCTAAATTTTGCAACTGCTTTAATGCCTTTACTCTCTTTTACGATCTGCTCTTTTAGTGTTTTCTGGTCATCGGTAAGCTTCGTTGGTCGTTTAGGCGTTTCATCTCCATTTAACGTAATTGCTAATCGGATTGCCGCTGAAAACAACTGATGATTTCTTTTAACCTTATACGCCAGCGTTCATCCTGTGTCCATGTTACTGTGACAGGATGGACGTACCGGGGACAATAACTATCAGAACAAATCAACACCCATTAGAATATTTACAAATTTATTTACAGAAAATGATTATTTACAATGAATAAATGAAAAGTGAAAAAAAATCTTATTATAAGAAAGAAAGAAAAAAAATCTGAGCTCAGTATCTCTTTTTAACAAGTATAAAGTTCTAACACTGACAGTTCCGTGACACAGATGTTTCCGTTAACTTTGAACTTAAAGTAGCACCAAAATAAGCAACATATCTTCAAGTCAAGTCCCTCTAAACTGTGAATACGTTGACTCCGTTTTGGCTCCTTATGATGGTAGGTGTTTCCATCCCTGAGCTGACTTCAGTGAATCACAAAAATCATCGTCTTTGCGGTTTACGTGGGACGAAAGCTCTGCGCTGGGAAAATCACATCCAGGCCAGTGAAGACAAATGAACCGCGGGTATTGTACTTTCGGGACGTGACATCATCACCAGGTAAAAATAAGTAAGGGCATAAAACTGCTCCTTTGGGTACACCATACCTCCGTAGGCTCCCATAAATAATACGTGCTACTTATATAAAATATACGAGTTCTACTAAGTTCATACGTCACGTGATTAAAATACATCTCTTATTACTTTCATTATTTCTAAAAATTAATTACTTAAAAGTCTAAAGTTAAAGTATGAGATAGGTATGAAAATTTTATGATGAAAAATTATAGATACGGAAATGATTAATTGCAGCTATTATTTACAGGTACAAATTAACACAATGCAATGTGAAATAAACGTTATACAAAAGCTAGCATGGATATAATATCAATTTCCATTCAACAAATCGGACGCTGTTTAGATGTGCTATAGACTGGCACACACTTTCAAATTACAATAACATATTACATACACGGTACTAGACTTGCCACATAGAGTTAACATTACAATGCAATGCAGTATCGGCGTTCCATAATTAACAACGAAATGTTTGACATATGTTTATGACAAAGAGAACTTTACAATTATCATGTTACACAAATTTCAGTACAAATCTTACAGCTTATATAAACGAAACATTTTATATTCCTCTTTCGAAATAATTTACAAAAGTCTTAGAAATTTAATAAATAATCCTGACATACCGAAACTAGCTAATCTCTTGCCGAAAAGTAAACGTTACAAAATTCTGTAGAATGAACAAAAATTTACTAAATAAAAATCGTAATTCAAAAATTATACAAATATCTAACAAATATACTTCTTACCTCGATCGAGCATAAATTTCTACCAATAAAAATCATTTTGACGCAAAAGTAGGGTAATGTCCCGCCAAATACTAAATTTCATGGGACTCACGGCATATGCGTGTACTCTGACTATTTGCATTTCCGTGTGAATCACGATATAGGCCGGAAATCTGTTTACTTTGGCGCGAATTTGAATTTGACAATTTAAGGCCCGTTATAGTGGTTTTGGGGATAAAAACATAAATTACTGAAGTTTATAAAATACCAACTTTCTTGTAACTGGACCGAATTTAATAAAATTTACATGGAAATTTAAGTTATGAAATACAGAAAAACATGAGAGGTATTTTATGCGTAAAATCTGACATTTACCTCAATAACTCAAAAATTTACAAAAAGATGATGCAATACCTGCATTTGCACTACAGATACAATGAGGCCCGTATGTCAGTTTGCGACACAGGTCTCCCTTTAAAAGAAAATTTATAATTTTCTTAAATGAAAACAAAATGACATACTGTAAAGAACAAAAATATACACTGTCACTGTCTGTACACCATATAATTCAGCCACCTGTCTACACTTTACTCAAGTAATCTGCACCTACATTCTCTCTACCAGAAATTGCTCTAATACTGATCCTATATGGCTTCAATGCCAATGCCCATCTCATCAACCTGAAATTGCTAAGTTTCGTTTTATTCAAATAAGTGAGCGGCTGATGATCTGTTTCTAAGACGAAGTCTTTACCGAACAAATACCGGTGGAACTTAGCTACTGCCCATACTATCGCTAAACACTCCTTCTCTATCACTGAGTAATTTTGTTCCCTAGGTAGCAATTTCCTGCTAGCATACGCTACAGGTAATTTCTCTCCATCAGTTTCCTGAAGCAATACCGAGCCTAAACCTACATCTGAAGCATCTACTCTCAATATAAAAGTCTGATCTAAATCTGGCAACTTCAAAATAGGCGGACCCATTAAGCTAGCTTTCAAAGTCTGGAAAGCCTTTTCTTGACTTTCACCCCCTTCTACAAGATTTGCGTGAAAAGTTTTCAACTTTGACCCTTTTTCGTCAAATCTGTGAATGGAACTGCATTGGCGGCGAAATTTGGGATAAACTTAAAAAATATCAATAAAAATATATATTCAAAATAAATATCTGTTAGCACATCTGAGAATTTTTCTAACAAATATACTACTTCCTGCTTACATTCTACTGGTAACTCTGGATTTATCTCTACATCTTTGTACGTTTCTGTACCCTGCTTTAAAAGACATAAAACTATATTCTTTTCTGCTCTACTGGAAAACTCATCACTACTTTCATTTGGATCTAATCATTCATAATCTCTCTGATCCTTCTCTACAATAGCTGCTCCAACCTTACTTAATATACCCTTATCTGGTATAGACTTACTATCATCCTTCCTTTCACAGTACTGTTTCAGCATGTTCGCGTGAAAAGTTTTCAACTTTCCGTCTACATCTATCCTGTAATCTAGTCTATTTACTACCTCTACAACTACGTAAGGATCCTTCCAATGTAACAACAATTTTTTTTTCGTAGGTAACAATACAAGTACCTTACTACCTGCCTTAAACCTCCTATCTCTAGCCTTCCTATTGTAATACTTATTGTATCTAGCACTACTTTTCGCTAACTGTTGCTGAGCTATCTTACACGTATCCTCCAACTTTTCTTGCAAATCCATAACATACTGGTAAGTGGTTTTAACCTCATCATTCTCCGTACGCGTCTTACCAGCCCATAACTCTTTTAGCACCGTTATCGGTCCACGGATTGTTCTGCCGTAAAGTAACTCAAAGGGAGAAAAACCCAGACTTTCTTGCGGAACTTCACGGTAAGCAAACAACATAGCATTCAAATGCCTATCCCAATCTCTAGGTCTCTCACTACACATACGCTTCAACATTTGCTTCAAACTACCGTTAAACTTCTCTACTAAACCGTTACCCATAGGGTGATACGGTGTTCTAGTTAACTGACAATGACAATAATCTGCTAACTTCTGCCATAAGGTCTGACGTAAAATGCGATCCACAGTCTGTGAGCATTTCCTCTGGAACTCCTAATCTACTATACATATCTACTAATGCCTCTGCTACCCTCTCAGTTTTAATGCTAGGTAGTGCTATGGCTTCCGGATATCTAGTAGCATAATCTACCATAGTCAAAATATATCTGTTTTTTCTATCAGTCATAGGTTCGATCGGACCAACAATGTCGACAGCAACTCTCTTAAACGGAGTATCAATCAAAGGCATTTTTCCTAACAGAACTTTGCTTACTCTACCCTTAGCAATAATACATTGACATATACTACATGACTGACAGTACCTCCCAACCTCTGCCATTACCTCTGGCCAGTAAAATTCACCTAATACCCTATCACTAGTTTTCCTTACTCTTAAATGACCTGACAGTAACTAATCATGTGCAACTTTCAGCACAGTTTCTCTAAGACATTTAGGTACAACCAACTGTCTACTTTTGTCTAAATTCTGGGCGGTATACTCTCTATATAACAACTTATTCCTAATCTCAAACCTAACTGAACCCTTACCTCTACACTGCTTAATCGTACCTTCCTCAGTCTTCTTTCTACACAAATCTATCTTTCTGTTGCTTTTCTAAGAATTCCTCTCTAAATATATCTAAAATCTGAGACGGAACTTTAAGCTTCACTTGCTTCTTAACTTTGGCTTGCGCCCTAGTTTCGACTGTTGACGCTAAGCTACTAAACTGAGGTTCTACAGCTCTACATTACAATTATAACATCATTGGTAGGATTATCTATAACCAACGCCTCTACTGTACCCTTGAAATAGGGACAATCAATATTTACTCTAGCTACATCTAGCCTATGTTCACTCCCATCTATGTACTTACATCTACGGGTTTTCTCTACAAACTGACTTGCTTCTACAAGTCCCGTTTCACTATCACACATGTACAACCTGTATCTCGCACAGCGATTATATCCCAACCATTACAAGTACCGGGTTTTGTAGGACATGTACTTACACTAAGCATACCTAACTCCTAAACATCACTGAGTTCTATTATACTATTTCCACTCTCGGACCTATTTGACTTACTCCTTTTTCTATCTCTATTTCTTCCTCTACCTCTACTCCTAGTTCGGTCACGACCTCTACCTCTATTTCTATTTTCCTTGCTATTTCTATTCTCCCCTTACTAATTCCCTGTTCCTGCTCTACCTCTACCTCTGCTGCTGCATTAGCACTATTACCATACTTTCCACTCCTACAGTATTATGAGCTATGCCCTATACGACCACAATTAGTACACTTCAGTACACCAAAGGGTTGATAACCTCTACCTCTATTTGCACCATTACTACCACCTCTATTACTAGTGCCTACATACTAGGATACTTTCTCTTAGGTATTTCATATGGTTTATGGCTTCGGTCCTTACTGGTTCGATTCACGACATACTTTGGACCTCCACGGGTCTTTGCAAACAAATCCCTATCTTCTGCTACATCCCTAGCTTTAACTAACCTCTTACTACTCAAATTTTGATACAGTTCTCTGTTACATATGTCTAAGAATTGATCTCTAAGCATAAAATCTAACAATCCTTCATAAGTTTTCTCCACCTTACTCAACCTAAGCCAACCGTCTAAATATCTACTTATTCTAGCTAAACACATCACAATGTCATTATCACGGGGCCTTTCAGTTCTAAACGTTTTCTTATAGCCATCGTCAGTGAGTTCGAACTGACGTAACAAAGCGGCTTTCAATTTATCATAGTCCCTCCGATCTTCTAATGGAAGCCTATCAAAGACCTCTCTCGCCGTACCTTTCAGAAGGAACGGTAAGTTTAGTGACCATATCTCTTTATACAAATCTTGCGCAACAGCGTACGTTTCGTACACATTCAAGTACGCATCCATGGAATCAATTTTCTCATCAAAGGGAGACATCTTAACCTTTACCTTTTTCTTACTCATTGTTTCTAAGTCTCTCTTAAACTTATTTTCTGTCTCTAACTTCCTTCTTGTTGCTTCCTCCTTCTCTGTTTCTAACTTCCTAGCTAACATTAACTTCTCCTTTTCATACTCTAACTTATCTAGTTCTTACTTACGTTCATATTCTATCTTTTCCTTCTGTAGTCTAGCTTCTAATTCTAATCTTTTCTTCTCTGCTTCTAAACTACTTTGTCGTTCATATTCTCTCTTTTTAATCCCCCGTCACAAGTGGTGGGGGGAGTGGGGGGGGGGGGGGGGGGGGGTAAAGGAATGGTCTCCGTCCGTCCTACACTCGTCCTTCCGTGCGTCCTTCTGTCCTTTCGACCGTCTGTCCGTAACACTTTCGTGTCAGCTCCATATCTCCTAAAGCCCTTGAAGGATTTTCATGTAACATGGGTCAAATGATCAGCTCATCAAGATGATGTGCAGAACTCATAAGTCAGCCATGCCGGCTCAAGGTCAAGGTCACAACTGAGGGTCAAAGGTTTTGAGCCTTCCATTTTGTGTCCGCTCCATATCTCCTAAACCCCTTGAATAATTTTCATCAAACTTTGGTCAAATGATCATCTCATCAAGGCAATGTGCAGATTTCATGAGTCAGCCATGCCAGCTCAAGGTCAAGATCACAACTCAAGGTCAAAGGTTTTAGCCTTCCATTTCGTATCCGCTCTATATCTCCTAAACCCCTTCAAGGAATTTTATAAAACTTGGGTTAAATGATCACCTTATCAAAACGATGTGCAGAACTTACGAGTCAGCTATGCTGGCTCAAGGTCAAGGTCATAGCTTAGGGTCAAAGGTTTGAGCCTTCCATTTTGTGTCCACTCCTTATCTCCTAAACCCCTTGAAGGATTTTCATCAAACTTGGGTCAAATGATCACCTCACCAAGAGCTCATGTGTCAGTCATGTCAACTCAAGGTCAAGGTCACAACTCAAGGTCAAAGATTTGAGCTTTGTAACTCCTAAACCCCTTAAAGGATTTTCATGAAACTTGGATCAAATGATCACCTCATCAAGTCGTTGTGCAGAATTTATGAGTCAGTCATATCAGTTCAAGGTCAAGGTCACAGCTAAAGGTCAAATGTTTACCCTTTCACTATCCATAACAGTGGCGGGGGATTTAGCTGTCTTTCAGACTGCCTTGTTTTTCTGCAACTTAACTTCTAACTCTAATCTTTCCCTATCTGCTTCTAATATTTCTCTCTCTCTCTTTCTATATCTGCTTCTAACCTTTCCTTCTCATTCTCTCTCTGCTTCTAACCTTTCCTTCTCTGCTTTTACTCTTAATTTATCTGCTTCTAATCTACTATGTCTTTCCTCACGTTCCCTAGCCTGCTCTTCCTTAACAAAGTTACGTAACTCCTCTCCTTTATAACCTAACTCCTGTCCCACCTTCGTTAACTCCCCTACACTACTCATGTTTAAATAATTACACTATATTAACACTATACAAGACTACGGTATAACAGCTACTATAACAACCTGAGACACTAGTTAAACAATCGTGAGGGAATACTAGACTACACTAGTTTATAGTAAGGCTCTACAAGTACCACTGAAGCCAAAACAAAATACTATACTCTACGTATATATACTACACAAACGTCCTCACTAAAATAAGAATACACTACGTTGCGCAACAGTACTATGTGTCAATCGAGGTTGCATACGCAACAATCAACAATGTACAGTGACAGTAGTCTGTAACAGGCATGATACTTGTCAATACAACATAAACCAGTATCATGATTTGATTACTGATAAAACTTATCAAGGCAATGTGCAGATTTCATGAGTCAGCCATGCCAGCTCAAGGTCAAGATCACAACTCAAGGTCAAAGGTTTTAGCCTTCCATTTCGTATCTGCTCTATATCTCCTAAACCCCTTCAAGGAATTTTATAAAACTTGGGTTAATGATCACCTTATCAAAACGATGTGCAGAACTTACGAGTCAGCTATGCTGGCTCAAGGTCAAGGTCATAGCTTAGGGTCAAAGGTTTGAGCCTTCCATTTTGTGTCCACTCCTTATCTCCTAAACCCCTTGAAGGATTTTCATCAAACTTGGGTCAAATGATCACCTCACCAAGAGCTCATGTGTCAGTCATGTCAACTCAAGGTCAAGGTCACAACTCAAGGTCAAAGATTTGAGCTTTGTATCTCCTAAACCCCTTAAAGGATTTTCATGAAACTTGGATCAAATGATCACCTCATCAAGTCGTTGTGCAGAATTTATGAGTCAGTCATATCAGTTCAAGGTCAAGGTCACAGCTAAAGGTCAAATGTTTACCCTTTTACTATCCATAACAGTGGCGGGGGATTTAGCTGTCTTTCAGACTGCCTTGTTTTTCTGCAACTTAACTTCTAACTCTAATCTTTCCCTATCTGCTTCTAATATTTCTCTCTCTCTTTCTATATCTGCTTCTAACCTTTCCTTCTCATTCTCTCTCTGCTTCTAACCTTTCCTTCTCTGCTTTTACTCTTAATTTATCTGCTTCTAATCTACTATGTCTTTCCTCACGTTCCCTAGCCTGCTCTTCCTTAACAAAGTTACGTAACTCCTCTCCTTTATAACCTAACTCCTGTCCCACCTTCGTTAACTCCCCTACACTACTCATGTTTAAATAATTACACTATATTAACACTATACAAGACTACGGTATAACAGCTACTATAACAACCTGAGACACTAGTTAAACAATCGTGAGGGAATACTAGACTACACTAGTTTATAGTAAGGCCCTACAAGTACCACTGAAGCCAAAACAAAATACTATACTCTATGTATATATACTACACAAACGTCCTCACTAAAATAAGAATACACTACGTTGCGCAACAGTACTATGTGTCAATCGAGGTTGCATACGCAACAATCAACAATGTACAGTGACAGTAGTCTGTAACAGGCATGATACTTGTCAATACAACATAAACCAGTATCATGATTTGATTACTGATAAAACTTATCAAAAATGTTATTTCATTCAAGATTCCTCATATTTAAGATTGTCTGTAACATGTTTCAACAAATGTTGACTTCAGTTCAGTTTTCCATAGAAAGTGCCGGCTGCGCAGAAAGATGCGCATAAAAAAACTATAGGAATTCCCTTTAACGCTTCTATCTCTTCCAAACACTGAAGCATGTAACGTGGTGGGAATTCGGTGTATATTCCGTTCACAGGGCATTTAATTTCAACAGCTACAGATGTCGTTTGCAGGGTATTGTCCTTTCATAAACTCCTATCAGGTGACACAATCATGAAATTCTATTATTTACCATACCGTATATTTACGAATCCCTCTTCACAGAACACTAAAGTTTGTTCCAGAACCGGTAGGATCCTCCCTACTGTCGTTGCAGTAGCATTTATTTCATTATGTATTCCATGATCCAGTGCCTCTCTTACTTCAGAGGAAGGTTCTGCTTCAGTTACGCAGCAAATAAATTTATCAAAGTGGTGTTTCTGTTTAGCAAAGCCTTCACCTCCTATAGCGGAATACATTGTACATCTTCTCACATGGGCTTGCTTTCTTCTGTCTACCCACTCTTGTGTTCGTTGTTTCACAAATCGTGTATGATATTCTGGTCCATTTTGTTCCTCAGTGGAGAAGTATTTTGAATGTTTGATGAGGTTTAACTGGTCTGATTTAGAATACAGACTACCATTCAGTGCTGCTGTCACTCTGTTTATTTCCTCTACCTGAATTGCGTCAGCTAAGTAATTGTCAATATCATAAAGAAACACAATAATGGCACTAAAGGCATAAACATACTTTCCCTTTTTCCAGTCTTTTCAGTAAGTTTTTCTTTCGCATATTCCTTTTTTGACCTTAAATTTCGTATTTCTGTAATGTTTCTAGTGATATTTTGAACCCTTTGAAGCTGTCTTTCCGCTTCCTTTGGCGACCGAGTCACACATTTGACTTTTTCTTTCTCATTCTGCAAGTAGACAAATATGCCATAATGACTTTATTGTGCGTTTGTGAGCTGTTTAGATAATAATACGTTTATTATTTCTTATCTATATCAACGATCTACCTGACTTTGTTAAACACTCTAAAGTTCGACTCTTTGCCGATGACACGGCCATCTACCTTTCTCTGACTGTCTCTTCCCATTCAAGCCTACTACAGCAAGACTTACAGCAACTGGAATTCTGGGAAACAAAATGGGACATGAAATTCAATCCGTCTAAATGCCAAGTATTACAGATCACTAAGCGTGAAACACCTATACCAACACAGTACCTTTTACACAAAACCATCTTACAAACAGTACCATCTGCAAAATACCTTGGCATAACTATATCACATAACCTTACATGGAATGACCACATTGACAACATCACCAAAAAAGCAAATCAAACATTGGGTTTCCTAAGACGTAACATCAAAGGGCACTCAGAAGGGTTAAAATCACAAGCATACAAAACACTTGTACGGCCCCAGCTGGAGTACAGTTTCACTGTGTGGTCCCCCCACTCTGAAACTCTTATTGATCAGCTTGAGTCTGTGTAGCGCAGGGCTGCACGCTGGGCCAAGCGCGATTACGGCCGTACATCCAGTGTAGAAAACATGCTGACTTCCCTAAATTGGCGACGCCTTGCACTCCGTCGCATTGACCAGCGCCTGGTTATGTTTTATAACATCTTGCATAACCAGGTTGCTATCCCACTACCGGACTACCTAACACCCAACACTACATCTTCCAGAACCAGAACCACTCATTCCCAGGCATTCGTTCAAGTTTCACCCTCATCCAACTATCATAAATTTTCATTCTTCCCTAGAATAGTATTTCATTGGAATGCCTTGCCCTCAGATGTTGTCAACTCGTCTGGGCCAGTGTTCAGTCAGGCTGTAAGCCAGATTGAGCACATCTCAGCTTAAATACACCTGCCCTATTTTAACTTGTTTTTTAACCATTCTCCTTCTTTCCTTTTTACTACTACTTTTTTACTCATTTTAACATTCTTGCTAGTTGACGCGCAAAGTCTAGGTCCCCAGCAGGGGTTTGACTATATGGAAGATAGATAGATAGATAGAATGTCATTATAACAGGAGCCTTTTTTTATAGATCACATTAATTTTAAGAGGTCAGATAAATCACCATTCAAAGAAAATTTCGATTTTTCAACACGATCGACAAAACCGACTCGAATATGACAAAGGAATCAAAAAATGACTATGGACTGACACAGGAATCAAAATGTTACGGTGGACTGACAAACTGACATAGGACACACTCAGGTAAGAAAAATATTTAAGTCGTTAATTAAACTCGCCATGCAGATGTTTTACCAATATGTCAAGCAATGACGCGAATTTTTTCTTGATTTTTTTCTCGTTCAAATATGCGGCGGATAAAGTTATCCGAACATGTAACATTACCTTGTGGTTTTGAATCTCAGCCGCGGTATGTTGGACGTTAGTCTACAAAGTGGTTCTTAAGATATTCTTCAGCAAATACTAAGTTGTATTCAAAAAATAATCTTACTTACTTGAAGATTCTTTAGAACAACACCGAGGAGCTGGCGAGAAGGGTTTCTACAACGACGCTGGATGCAAATTCCACAAATGGCCCTGAAAACAAACAACAACATAGCTGAATGCTAATAGAAACGTTTTACTTCAATCTAATGTGGATATTTTGTAATATCTGGCTACAGCTTGCAGCTAGTGAACGACATAATAGAAATGCTCGTTCAAAGAACTCTTCAGAAAAACGTTCATTGTATGCATCCAAAAAGTTTTTACAGCAATTCTTTTTTGTATATACACTTTTCGCCCAGGCTTAGCATGAAGACCTGTTTTGTTTCAACGGAGGAAAGTATTTGTACACATTTGGTGTGTCAGCTACACCACTTTCCATCAAAGTACAGCGAATTCGTTCAAAGAATCCTCTTGGTTTACAACAGAAAATACACGTTTTCTGCTTTCAGGAAAAAACGGGAGGGATTCCTGACAAAAGAAAGATATATTCTCGAAGCACAAGGAACAGCACATTCCGTGGACATACTGTTTGTTTCAATACATAAATAAATAAAGAGAAACTTACCACTGTTTAGGTTGAAGCGAGACGAAAATGTTCGTTTGAGGAACTGCCTGTATGAAATTTTACAACTGTAAAAGACCTGTATTTTTGTTCAAAATTACAGTCATCATTATTTCAAATTTACACCTGTAGATTTCATATAACAACATTGATTTAACAGCTGTAGATTTCAATTTACAGCTTTAAATGACTGTAAAACAGTTCGAATTATGCAAATGAGATATAGCTGTAAAATATTCTTACAGCTGTAAAATGAAAAAGAGCTTTAAAAATGTCTCAAAGTTACAGCTGTAGAGATATTACAGGTGTTGAAAAAGAGGACATTTTTAAGGGATGAAAGCAGAGGTACAAAAAGTTTAAGGATGAATTGTAATTTTCTAGAAAAGGTAGCAATTACCACAAAAATGGCAAATAAATGATCTTGTAAGTAAATCAAAGCACTGAGAGGACTGATGTGGGCAGCGGTTAACAGCTTCTGGTAATGGACATGAACAGTTAGCTTAAGTTTGGTGATTCTAACTAAATTACTTTTGACTAATAAGCATTTTCGACCTTTCTTTCACCAAATCAAGGGGTAAAACTCTGCTTTTACTTTGTCAAAGGGGATAAAATAATATATGAGCAAAGCTCATGTGCTTATTGAAAATTTTGTGAGGTTTGGTTAATTTAGCTCAAAATCATTTTTGAATTATAAGCATTTTTTAATAAAATAAATTTTAAGAAAACCCCGCAAATCTACCGGCGATTAAAGGCGAACTTGTTAAAAATAATGCTTCTTTCGAATTAATTTTACCCTGTAATGATATGTCAATCACAAACACAAACTGGAATGTAATATTAAATCAAATTGAAGTGTATACGTTCGTATTTTCGGGAAACAGGTATGAATTTTTCGCCTACTCCTTTACGGCTGCAATTATTTTCCTAAGTCGTGCAAATAAAAATTATTTACGTAAATATAATGAAAGGATCGTATCTTTTTCTATGAAAAATAAATAAGATAACACCTCTTCTGTTAATTCCATGCAATATATCTTTCCATATACCCATTTCTTTGCAACAAAGTTAGACAGGTGAAATTTTATCCGAAATAGAACGCACGCCTTGCTAGTTAAATGTTTTCTGATCATGTGACCAAAACAAGCTCTTTGGTGTTGTTATAATAATAAAATTTTGATTAACTTTTCTAGCAGGAACTGGGTTTTAATTTAAAATGTTTACAAAAGATGCAAATTGGTTTTAATACCGATTATAGATCTACGCGGATGGTGCTTAAGTACTGTGCTATTTTTTGTAGGTTATTTATAGTTTATTTCGGTCACATGATTAGGAATTGTTTCGGTCATGTGATCAAAGCAAGCATGCTTATTTTCATACACGTTGTTTTTGTTATAAAATATAGATTGCGGCAAATATGTTCTTAAGCCATACATTTTTGATAAAGTTGAATCTCAGAAGTTTTCTGAAAGTTTAACAGACTTGAGTTACGTAAAATTTATGGAGGACATGGAACTACTTGTTCTTCGGTTTCGGATAAGCGTTTTGACCGTTAATTTGTGGTATGGTAAATCTGTGGTCACGCTTCGCTGCCCACAAAAAAGTAATGAAATATGTTTACAGTAAAGCATTTGCAAAATTCAAGACTGGGATACAAAGTTGATACTATGCATCAGATCTTGTTTATAAAACTTTCTTTGTCATGAAAACATATGACAATTTTGTAATTATTTCACTTAAATTTATCTGCTTCAAATATAGTGTAAATAGTTACTGCATGTACATATAAATGTCCTTTTATAACTATATTAATTACTAAAACAGTTGCACTTACTCCATAATGGTTAAAATTCCAATATTTTCGAAAATGTGGTTTCTTTGCGAACTTCAGTTATATCCCGCCAAAATTAATTATAGTACTCATGTTTCCCTCCAAAAAAGTTACAGCTGTAATTTTGAGACATGAACATTTTACAGCTGTAACTTTCAACTGTTATTTTTTACAGCTGTATTTTTTGAGAACTGCATGTTTTAAACCTGTAAATTTCAACTGTATTTCTGGTCATTTTCCACTTACAGGTCTTTTACAGCTGTAATTTCAAAATACAGTTCATTTACAGACAATTTACAGCTGTAAAACAGTTCCTATTTTCGTACAGGTTTCCAGATCACGTGATTATCCGCACTGGAACACGTATTCCAGGAGATATATTCGAATGAAGTTATATCACCATGAAATAATCATAACACGCAATAACAGGGGATTACTTTATTAACATTGCCACTGGGCGATGGAATTCGACACTCTAGAAACATATAGCAGACCAAAACGCAGTCCGAGTAGCATATTTCTGTAAATGGTAGAATTTATATGTATTATCAATTGTGTTTTTCTGACATTGCTTTTTAAAAAAATATTTCTCTTATATATCAGTTAAACTTGAAAGTCGCTTACAAATTTGATATTCCCTGTAGTTAAGAAAAACGAATTATATAGCATAAGATGAGATAGGAAAACGTGAAAGCAAGTCCGAATACCTTTAATCATTTTAAATCACCATTACCTAAAAAGTATTATAGTAAAATATAAATGTACATCAACACAACCGTAAAAATTTCAATAGAGATGTTTTAAGTAATACCCAAGCATGTACACGTACACGTACATGTACGTAAACGGACGTGCTTGTAAGTTTTATAGATAAACAAATGGGATCAGAATGTATCGCAATCGGCGTTGCAGCTATGAACAAAATAAGGTATTTCACTAGTTTTGCTTTTTTTGCTGTTAAGAAATTTAATAAAATTTATAAGGAGATTCCTTAGAATTATACAACGCAACAATGGCTTAATAACTTACCTGTTGATGGGATAAAGAACCTGAAAATTTACCCAGTGAAATATTTCAATACAATACACCAGGTATTTTAGTAGAATGACTAGTAACCTATTTAATTCTGTTTGGGTCCACATCATTACAAGAAATTTACAAAATCCAATAAAAATAGACAAAAAGAACCCGTTAATTTTGCATTTAAATGGAATCATTATCAGATTGCATTTTACTTCACGATATGAAAATTCTTTACCAAGATCTCTATAACAATGGCCAAGAAACCCGCTGCCGGTATGCGAGTCGACGGTCTGATACTTACACGAAGCACAAAGACCTAGGTTATAAGATTGCGTATTACTGAACAGAAAACATATTTAAGTTGACAAACGTAATCAGCCTAAATAATTTGAGTTCGTAAGTATGGGATGAAAAATGAATTATTGGAAGTCACAAGATAAGGCTGGATTCTGGACAAAGTAAGAATTTGCCTATTTTAGAACAGGTTTCTGCAAGACGTTTGTATAGGTAACTGACCTATCAAACGTCCGAGGTAAGACTAAGAAATGCCCAACTTTATAGAGCTAGAATATCAAGTCGCATGCACATGACATGTTATCCAAACCTGTCGCAGTATTCTGACAACAAAATGAGCAGTCCTGGAACCATCATCATAATGCTAAGTGCCTAGAGAGGAAGCTACTACATGTAACATCTTTTCACGTGCTAAGTAAAAATATATAGCAAATATAAAAGTTCACATTTCTTTTTATTTTTATTTAGGAGCCTCAGTGAGTGGCTAAGGTACATGCCTTCATGTCACTTTCCTCTCACCAGTGCGGGCTAGAGCTTCGCTTGGGACTTAGAAAACTTCATGTGCGGAAGTCATCTAGATTGCATACAGAAGGTCAGTAGTTATACCAAGGTACCTGTCCGTGATGAAATAATGCTTAGAAAGTCACATGGGCTCTTCCTTTACGGTAACCTTGAAAAACTTGAAAGTCGCCACTTGACCTAAAATATGTGTGACGTTTAACCAAACAAAAAGTATTTCTTGCTTGTTGGGTTTAACGTCACAGCGACACAATGGCAATCATTCTCTTTTTTGTGCAAGTAAACAATGAAAACCATAATATCCTACTGCCACAATCAGAAACCTTTTATTTGGATCTTGCATAATAAAAGTCGCTGTTCATGAAGAATTAAGTGGATCAAACAATAAAAATCAGTTACTGGTTTTACAAAGTCATATTTCAATGGTATGTTAAAACTATGGTTTGATAAATTTCATTTCAGTGAGTAGTAGAAAGTTATAAGATGACAGTAACAACTGATATAAACTGGATTCTTCTCAATGAAAAGCATTGAAGATGAGTCTTCACTCGTATATTGAGAATCCACTCAAGTGTTTAATGTAAATGCGTTATAACTATTTCTCCTTTTTCATCAAAATGTGTAACAAGCTTTTTAAGTCCATTGCCGGCTCGTAGTTTCCATGCGTCATAATTGTCATCATAGACTGTGATTTCAGCATTCTTCCAGACTTTATCCTTCTCTTTATCCTTCTCTTTCTCTAAATAAGTAATTGCCGCCATAAGTAAATCTCTGATTTTCTTAGTATTTTTGTCATCGTTTCTACCGTCATTTCCGCATACTTTGACCATCATTCTTGCTAACGATAATTTGCTAATTTCATCACATTGATAAATGTAGTCATTGTTCTGTAAATATAAATAGTCATTGATCGTGATTTAAGGTTATAGAAGTTTATACGTGGATTTAACCCGACAAGAAAATAACACGGTTGTTTTAAACTGATAGTTCCAGCAAGATTTAGTAAATTTCCTACCACTACTAGCTACAAAATACAAGCATTTTACCGTACATACGACTCTTCACAAGTAACAAAGCTTGTATGAGCAATTTTCAAGAACGAACACAAATATTTTGACATGTCATAATTGTCGGATGATAACGTAGAGGTAACTGGGTTTAAATCGGTGTTCATGACATAACCAAAAATAGGAATAAGGGCAGCTGAAAAGTCAAGGAAGAATACACAAGCAGGATCAATAGACCCAAACTCAGAGCACATAGTAGTGCATACGATTAATGCACGCACGCACACAGAGCAAAGCAAAGAAAAGTGAACACACGAGGTGGACACAACGAACAAAGAAAGGAGGACAACTGGACATCACATTGAATAGTCAGTGGCAAAAACTCCGATTGGGAGCTTAAACCAGTTTAATGGTGACAACCTGACCTCACTCCAAAGTCACAAAATGGTGTAAATAAAAGTTATCCTCGCCGGGTGAATCCGTATAGGCAGAGAGAAATTTTCAACTTACCTCCGGAGACGACGAATATTCTTGACCCGTAAAGTGCAAAATCTGGAATACAAATTATATTTGTTGTCAAAATAAGAAGACGAAGGCATTCCATCCATTTTTCATATCAGTTGTATCTTCGACTAAAACTGATCTTTAAAATATTTAGCTGTTTTAGACTTGATCTCATCTAATTTTTGACTGATTATTCAATAAATGTTATGCAACTATTAGTAACGTGATGCTGTTAACTTACCACGGGGTTACCTTTGCTGTCAAAGGTTGCAATGACTTTATTTTTGCTTCTTCCAGTTTGTACTGTGTGCAGACGGTCATCCGAATCAAAAAAAGCAACTTCGATGTTATCTTTTATATTCCTCTGTTCGCTTGCCATAGTATGTAGAAAATGTGCAATCCGCATACACAAGAGCCCATTTGCAGACTTGTCAGGGTTTTCACCAAAGCTTGTTTTCTCTTTCTTCCACAATTCGTTTTGCAATTCAAACATTGTATCTTCACATACCTCCTTTACTGCCATCTTCTGTATGAACATAATATACACCAATGCTTTTTAAAAACACTTATTAGATTATGTTACTGTTATATAGAGGTCCTTGGCCTAGTTTATAACATATTTTGCTTTGTTTTAAAATCCCAAGTGGGTGTTCAATTGTTTCACGCGGTAGCTATCCTAATAGATTATGGAAGCTCGGTCGTTCTAACAAGACATCACAGCCTGAAGCATCCCTAAGTCCTGCATAGTGAACAGTGACTCAGAACGATTTGATGTGACATAAAGCCCAAAGAAACAAGTATTTGCACTGTTTGCGTATTTGGGTAATGGTTTGTAATCATTCGCCTTAATCCTTTATTCTCAATGTATCCCCTGTCCATCTTATGTATCTATATTGGTTTACACGATATTCATGTTGTATAACATACAATGTTTACGTGTTAAAATAAAACAACAATAGTTTTACCGACAATAATGAGAATGATGATTCAACGTATGTGTCATAGTCTTGATCAAAATAGAAATCATTTATTGTAAATAACTTAAAACAGAGGCAATCGATAACACCAATTGATCCAAACGGGCAGGGGGAATTCAAAAACAAGGTCATATAGAGTTATTGTTCTTAGTTACTGCACTTCCTCTCAAACACATTAATAAATGTGTTAAGTATAAAAATAGAAAAAGTGGAAGTCAATCCTTTATATAGTTTTCAAGTTATTCTCCGGACAACCTTTTATACATAAGGAAGATAATTAAAATTAGGTGATCTAGAGTTATTGTTCATATATACTGCACGACCCTTCAATGTGTTCTATAAGAATTTTAAGTTTGAGGAACAGTTGAGGAGAGATGCTCTAGACAAACCTTTATTACACAAAAGGAGGTATTTTATTTTGAAAATGAGGCCACCTAGGGTTATGTTCTTAGTTACGTTACTGCTTTCCTTCACTGACCTATATAAATGTATGAAGTATTGAGTCAATCATGTATATGCTTTTCAAGTAATACCCAGTGAAAGTTTTCATAAATAAAGGGAGATAATTTAACACCAGGGTAACCAGAGTTATTGTTCTTTGACACTGCACTCCCTCTCATTGATTTATATCAATTTATCAGATATAAAGTTAATCTTTCATATAGTTTCCAAGTTATGCCATGAGCAAACATTTTTTCACATAAGGGGAGATAACGAAACATTGGGTCAGCTTGAGTTATGGCTCTTTGACATCTGTCTATACGTAAAGTATCAAGTCAACCCCTTTCATAGTTTTGGACGTAGGCTCCTGATAAACTTTTCACACAAAGGGAGATAATTCATAAATGGAGTCAGCTAGAGTTAAAGGTTTTAATAACTCTACTTCCTTTCAATGACCTCTATATTTGTATGAATTATCAAGCCATTCCTTAACACACCCTATAAACGACTGTACTCCCCATCTTCCTCTTGCGAGTGATCAAAACAATAAAAAAAAACACCCGGGAGGTAAGAATTCTTCTTGAAAGTATTTATTTTGCTTTACACTGTACGTGTATGTAAGTTTAACGATAAGTCTAACATAAACATGTGTATATAGTGATATAATAGATGACACAGACAGGTAATGTTTACAAAATGCTGCCAAAATGTTGACTGATCACACTCATTTCATGAAAATTCACTCGACCAAGTCACGAAACAGATGAATAACACGTCAAATTGATTTGTAATCCAGTAATGTTTGATGTTTTCTAAAATAAGTATGCATACTCCATAAATATATAGAGATAAGATGTTTCATATCTGTTGCGTTTTCGAATGAAATATATTTTTATCTAGTCGGTGAAAACATATTCACTGTATGCCGACTTGCCAATTTTGATATTTGATCTGAACGCGTATTTGCGAGTGAAACTGTATTCCATCTTGCGACTACAGTAGGCGATTTATGTCCTTTAAAAGCGTAAATGGAAATAAAAAATGCATACAAAAATTGTCTCTTTTGATCAGTCGTCATGTAAGTCGTTTAATGTCGGACTCCTCGTGCTATCTTGTACTAACTCATTGGGGGTGGAGATAGAGGTTCTGTGACTCGCTATCCTATTGAATTATATAATGAATTGAATCCTTCAGCATCGTTACATGCAAGTATTCAGTGTTAGTTTTATACACATATACTATCATAAAATACAGAATTAGAAACTGAAAGTTTACACAGGGTCCCTACTATTCCATGCAAGAAATTAACCGTCGATTCCCTATGGAAATCACGCGAAGAAATGTTACCTGACGATTTCAAAATATCAATGAGATGCGACAGTAGGGGAAAATAGGTTGACCTCCGTGTGTCTGTCCATCTGCCAACAAAACGATCTTCTGATATTTTAAAAAACTATTGCACCCGCAAATATCCTGCGAATGGACGTATAAATAGAAAACGATAACGAAAACATTATCGGAAAAGTCGATTAAGTCCTTATTAGTAATAAAGGGTTTACTTCATGGTAAATCAGTCAACAAAATTCAAAAGGAGTACAACAATTTTGTCACAAATAGCCTAATGGATTCACATCCCGATTCCCCCTTTCTCAGTAATACCATAAACATGTTATCGCGACAAATACCGTGCGCGAGTTTTCAGCCATCGTGTTTACTACCTGTCACGATTAAACCGTTATTTCTATTTGAACTAATTTACATTGATAGTGATAATGGTTGCACACGCCGGGAATCTGTCTTTGCGGATTTATTCGTTTTCATTGCTAAGCCTGCCTCAATCCACTTCCGTTGTTTAAAAAATTGCGTGAGTTGTACCTCGTCTTTGTTTCAGTCTCATCAAGATCATCAAGGTAAACTTTCTGACCAAGATTCAAGGAAATACAATCATAAATGTGGCCTCTAGAGTGTCAATCAGATTTTCCTTTGATGTCAAAACAGTCGACCTGGTTTTTGACCCAACTTGACCAAGATTTTATCTTTGCCTAAAGATCACCGAAGTTAACATTCTGACCAAGTTCCATAGAGATATTGCATAATTATGGCCTCTAGGGAGTTAACAGGCTTTTCATTTGATTTTATCTGATGACCTAGTTTTTGACCCCAGTTCAGCCAGATTTAAAAGTCAGCAATAGATTATCAAGATTGATATTCTGAAAAAGTTTCGTTACGATATGATTATATATGTGGCCTCTACAGTTTTAACTAGCTTTTCCTTTGATTTGACCTGGTGACCAAGGTTTTGACCCATCTGACCCAGATTTGAACTCAACCTTAATATCATCAAAAGTAACATTCTGAAAAATTTCATTAATAAATGGTCACAAATGTGGCCTCTAGACTGTTAACTAGCTTTTTCTTTGATTTGACCTGGTGACCTAGTTTTTGAACCCAGATGACCCAATATCGAACTCTTCCAAGATTCTATTGGGGGTAACATTCTGACCAAGTTTCATTAAGATTGGACCAAAAGTGTGACCTCTACAGTGTTAACAGTCAAATTTTTGACGCCAGACGGCAACGGACGACGGACACAGGGTGATTACAAAGCTCACCTTAAGCACGTCTTGCTCAGGTGAGCAAATAAACGCTCATTGTTTCCTCTAATGGCACTTCTGCTTAACAAGGGGGACTTATTTTATTCGCAGGATGTATTTTCAGTAAAATAAGACAAGTTTCATGTTAAATTGCGTGTTTTTATGACAAATACAAAGACAAAACTAAAATAGAGCTGTTTACTGTGCGACGCTGTCAAGAAAACGATCCTCGAAGGATTAGTGGATTCAATCTGGCGCCGTTTCACTACAAATCACCCCATTTACTGTTCATATTTTCACATCTTATTAATTGTAGTTGCGATGATATATCGGTTTCAATGGGTTGAAATTCTAGAAAATATAGTCTTGTGTTCGACACACTTATACAGTACTTGAGCAAGCATGCAGTCAGTTAGGAAATAACACCGAATCTTCTTTGATGACGGTTATAATCAAATTGGAGAATTTATCAATGATTTTATTTCATTTTAACAAACTAGTATTGTTTTTTTATCCATGAAACAGTGGAATTTACATATATGTCATTCTTCAAGCAAGAAAATATGTACTTTTGACGCCGGCAATTTACAATTTCTGGACAAAATCAGTGATCAATCGGGTTTTTTGCTATAATTCTACCTGTAATCAAACTAACACATTATATACAGATGTTCAGCTTCGAATAAAATATAAATATACATACCTTCAAAGCAAATCAGTCACTTTAAAATGTTGTTTTTCAACTTTTAGCTGTCAGTTTATTGTTTTTGTTACTCGCAAGAGGAAGAGGGGTAGTACAGTCGTTTAGAGGGTGTGCTTAATATATTTTTTAAATAATGCTCCGGACAAACTTTATTTTCACATAAGAGGAGGAGGGGATAACTAAAAGCATGAAGTCAGCTAGAATTAAGAAATTATGTATAAAAATCCGTGTTTCAACGTTATTAATACATGTAAAGAAGTTATACGTCCGCGGCATAATTTCGCAAGGGCGTACCCCAGGTGGATTATTCTGGCGACGTATAACCGATTTTGTGTTTATGTTTATTTATTCAGGAAAAACACGACTTTGCTATACATTATTTAAATTCTTATATGCATTGAATCTAAAACAGTAGATAAAATAAAGCAGCACTCTTTCTTCTTTGCAACAAAAACATTGAAGTCATCACACGTTAATGTGACGTCATTTTAGCGTAAGTGTATTTTAATAGAAACAAATAAGTTAGAATTATGGTTCTTTGATACTGCCATTCCTCTGACTGAGCTCTATCAATATGTAAAGTATCAAGTCACTCCCTTTCATTGTTTTGTTTTGGTCTTAGGCTCCGGACAAGGTTTTTTTTACAAGAAAGGAGATAAAAAAAGTGGACCACCTACAGTAATGCTTCCCTGTATCACTGTAACTCCTCTTAATGAACTCTATCATTGTGTGAATTTAAAAGTGCCTGTAATTCTTTTTTAGTTACGATCCGGACAAGAAATGTGACAGACAGACGGACGTTCCTACATATGGGTATTTATGTGGCTATTCTTTTGTTTTCTCTACTGTTTAGCCAAGTAAAAGAAAAATAGCCATATAACAGCTTACGGAATGAATGAAATCAAAGAAAAAGTACAGTAACCTACTGTTTCTATAGCTACCTTAGTATGCAAATGTAGGTTCGGACAGATGGTGTAATTGTAAAGGTACATACATGAAAGAAAAACTTACTCATGTTATTCCAAGATATAAAGACTGTCTTTTACTGTTAAGGCTTAGCATTACGTTTTTAGAAACAAAACTCAAACGACACCAAATCATAGTAAGAAAGAGTTATTAAACATGAAAATTGAACAGCATGTAAAACATGTATATTATTTTACGAAACAAGTGTCGGTATACTGATACATAGAATTCCGGAAAAGGACTGCCTAAAGGTGTCCCTCTTCCGGGCAGTCAAACGCCTTTAAAAACCCACCATTTTCAAAGAACTGTTAAAAATGTTCGATTTGATGCATTTGCAATAGCGTGCGAGTGGTGAAATTTCACATAACAAGGTGGAACACAGTTTTCAGCAATTGTTTATCTTTATTTCTTTACAAATGACATTCATTTTAAAAAGGAAACAACTTTTTCCGAATATTTTAAGTATCAGTCGAGAAAATATTGTCTCCCTTTGAAAATATTTCTTACAATTTTTAAGCAGCTAAGTTATTTCAATACATTTTTGTATAAATGAATCCTCAACTAATATTTAGATGTTGCTTACTGCGTACGGCTGTTGTCCTGGTTTCAACTCGGCCAGACCATTGAAACGTCTTATCTAAAATAAGAATAAGTATCAATGTTATCAGAAAAGTTTGAACCGAAGAATTTACACATATAGTCGGATCGGGGTTTCAGAAAAAGCTATCTAAATCGTTTCAATCAGAATAAGACTTGAGACTTTCTGTGGGATTGAAATGAAATCAATTCATTCAAATTTCAATCTCCAGTAGGCCAAGAAATGTTTGCAATCTTAGTTGATACGATTGCACTGTACGTCCATGATGAAATAACGCATGATGGGGTACCTAGGGGTCTTCATCCGCCATTAAAAGCTAGAAAAGGCTCACGACATGAGTTATAATATTGCAGGTGTGATGTCGAACCTAACAACAAAAAGAGAACACCAAAACAAAAGAAGAAAAAAAACAACTACAAATCTATTGAAATGCCAACGTTTCTTGCTGGAACCACAGTCATTTTTATCTGAACTATTTGAACTCTGAGTAAAGGGTCCGGATTTTGCGAATGACACATCTTATCCAGGGGAATATTTGTACCAACTTATATTTAAAACCTGATTGGGATGACACATTTCTAGACCGACGAGAAAATAACAAGAGGGCCATGATGGCCCTATATCGCTCATCCAAGTAGAGTTGCTTGCTTGAACATATTTCTTAGCTAAAGCTTTGAAAAAAGACAATTATGAGAGTGGCTCAAGGTAAAGATTATGCAATATTACTTTTGTAAAAAAAATATTACAGGTGGTCCAAATCCTTTTGCTGTAGCTTAGAAAACAAGAAAGTAGGTCAGTAGGTCACATTGATGGTCACTGAAAAAAATCTGTTTAAAAATCGGCATGCTAAACTATACATGTCATCTAAATTTAAATTTCAAAGCTGTATCTTAAAAAACAAGAAAGTAGGTCAGTAGGTCATATTCAAGGTCACTGAAAATCAGTTTTAAGATCGGTATGCAAATCTGTACATGTCAGCCACATTTCAAGGCTGTGTCATAAAACTCAAGAAAGTAGGTCAGTAGGTCAAGGTTAAAGTCAAATGACCCCTTGTTACTTGGGGTCATACGGTAAATACTAGTATAATTTAACTGTCTAGGAAATATGATTAGATAATTTTTGAAGTATTTTTTCTATATAACTCATGTAAAAACTATGTGACCCTAGGTGCGGGGCCTCTTTCCACCCCAGGGGCATATTTTGAATAATCTTGTTAGAGAGCCACTAGGCAATGTTACATACTGAATATCAAAAGCCTAGGCCTTGAACTTTCATTCAATAAGATTTTTAAAAGTTCTTTTCCTATGTAAGTCTATTTAAACTTGGGACCCCCAGGGCAGGGCCTCTTTTTACCACAGAGGCATAATTTCAACAATCTTTGTAAAGGACCACCAGACAATGCAACATACCAAAAATCAAAAGCTTAGGCCTTGCAGTTTCAGACAAGAAGATTTTTTTTCCCTATATAAGTATGTAAAGCTTGGGAACCCCGGAGTAGGGCCTCTATTTACCCCATGGGCAAAAACAATCTTGGTAGAGAACCAAAAGCAATGCTACATACCAAACATCAAAGGTCTAGGTCTTGTGGTTTCAGACAATAAGATTTTTTTTCCTATTTAAGTCTATGTAAAACTTGAGACCCCTGGCCTCTTTTTACCCCAGGGGCATAATTTGAAGACTTTTGGTAGGAACCAAAATGCAATGCTACACACCAAACATCAAAGGCCTAGATCTTTTTGTTTGAGACAAGAAGAGTTTTTAAGTTTTTTCCTGTATAAGTCTGTGTAAAAATTGGGACCCCCGGGACGGGGCCTCTTTTCACCCCAAGGGCATAATTTGAACAATTTTTATAAATGACCATTAGATGATGTCACATGCCAAATATTGAGGCTCTATGCCTTGTGGTTTTGGACAAGAAGATTTTTCAAAGTTTTCCCTATATAAATCTATGTAATCCATGTGACCCCAGGGCGAGGCCATATTTAACCCTAGGGGAATAATTTGAACAATCTTGGTAGAGGACCACTAGATGATGCTACATACCAAATTTAAAAGCCCCATGACCTGTACTCTTGGACAAGAATATTTTCAACGTTTTTCCTTTCTGTTGCCTTTGCAACTAGAGTTCTATATGGAATTCAATTCTTTGAAAATGTTTTAAAGAAAGCCATCAAAGGAACATCCCTGTGAAGTTTCATCAAAATTTGCCTGATGGTTTAGGAGGAGATGTTGTTTAAAGGAAAGTGTGGACGGACGCCTTTGGCTCAGGTGAGCTAAAAAGTATTGACCTTTGATCTCCTAGTGTGAACTTGACGTCTGAGCTAGGGTTATGGGTGTTGCGTATGACATGATGGTCTGACTATCGGACACAAGCAATATTGTAATCCCTTGATGGTTTACAGAGGTCTGGACTGGGCATAAAAACAGACCCTGTTGATGCCATGTTAACATTTTACCGCCAAGTGTGACCATGATTTTTAAGGGCTAGTGGTCTGAATTATTTGCATAACACATCGTCTTATTAAGAGTATATTTGTGCAATGTAATATTGAAATCCCTTCACAGATTGCTGATTTAAAGACCAGACAGTAAAACGTTGGCTTTTGGCTTCTAGGTGTGGCATTGACCTTTGAGCTAGGGTCCGGGTTTTGTATATGATACGTTATTTAATCATGGGGAACAATTTTGCCTAGTAATATTAAAATCCCTTCATGAATGATAAAAATATGAACCGGACAAGAGCAATTCTATAGTCCCGGAAACTGGTTTGCAGCCAATAAGGGACTAATTACCCTATGTTGTCTGATTATGGGGAACAGGTAATATTGCAGTCCCTTGATGTTATATCCATGACTGAATGAACTGTTTCAGTTGTACAAACATCCTGATGGAGCATACATAATTCACCCACCCAAAGCCGTCATTTTCCGTCTACAATCTCACGTTTAGATACTTTACAAATAGAATTGCATGGCAACGAACAGAGATAGGTAGATTACCTTACCAAAACTTGCTTTGTTTTTAAATTAACTTTACATTGATTAATATTTGAAAGAACAAATCTATATCAATGAATAAGGTAAAGTATGAATGTGCGTCTTTCTTGGCTGGACAAAATACAATGTCCTGATTGTCCTATATAGTTGGTATGTTCTTTGTGTGTCATTTTCTTTCTTTATTTTATGAAAATTATGAAATTATATGAAGAGAATTTAAATGAAATTGGAATTCATACCACAAACATGAGGGCCATTGACCCTAAAGCGCTCATTTGTGTACAAGACTTCAAGTGTGTTTGTAAAACGTAATGGTACAAGTACAGAGTAAGGTTTCTCCTATGTTAGCCTACATTATATATATGTCAAACACATCTTTGAATCTAGGGCAATAATTCTAAACATTACGGTAGACAGTACAACTCTGATATCACATCAAGGCTCTAGCAATTATTGATTCGGAGGAGAAGATTTTCAATGTTTTATATATATAACCCTATAGTGAGTACATATCACACAGAGTGGCGTGGCCGTTTTTGATCTTAGGGCAATACATTTGACAAGGATAGTAGAGAGTCAAACCCTTATATCACATGTCAAATATCAAATCTCTAGAGAAAAGATTTTAGTATAATAGCTGAAAACTTATATTTAACCAAAAAGACCCATATGTTCAATGAACTGAAACCATTAGGAACAACTTTGAAAGAGGGCTATACAGAGATCACTTTTGTAGTTTCATCAAAATTCATTAAGTGGTCTTGGAGGAGACGTCATATAAAGACATTGTTGATGAAAAGTGACAACGCCCTCTGGCGGCCATGCTTTTTGACAAATCAGAAAATTTTGAAAATATTTTACTGTCACACAAGGACCATGTGTGAAATCATTTTACAAGAAACGTGGAAATTCCACGGAAACCAGGTTTTCAATTGCATTATGACAACAGGTTCTTTTTAAAAAAATGGTCATATTCTATTAAACATATACTGTAATTATTGTAATTCTTTTGTTTTTCTAAGTTCACAAACAAACTCCTAACCAGGTAGAGATACATTAAAATACACCTAAAATTTGAAAGTAACATCTGTGTTGTACCACAGAAAGGTGGTCTTGGTTTTTCCCTACGGTCAATTATAAAAAAGTTACAATATCAGTTATTTACAGTAACAACTAAGGGAAGCTAATCTTTAAAAAAATCCGAAAAAAATGAATGTCCACACAAAATCATTAACCAGGTAGAGATAGGTAAAATACACCTCAAAATTGGATGTAACATGCATGTTGTACTACAGAAAAGTGGACTCGATTTTTCCCTACGACTAGTAATGAAAAAGTTACAATATAAGCTATTTATAGTGACAACAAAGGGAAGTAATTTTAAAGAAGGGACATGCCCATGACACTCGGTCACATGATGATGTACAATTGTACAATTGTGTTAAGTTACATCAAAATCCCTCCATGCACGAAGAAGAAATGCTCCGAACAAAGTCATTCTTGTATCTGACCTTTGGCCTCTAAGTGTGACCTTGACCTTAGACCTAGGGACCTGGATCTTGCGCATAGCACTCCGTCTCATGGTGGTGAAGATTTTCCCCCAACCTTTTCTGTTTGATAAAAGCTATCTACACATCAAGTATACTGACATAAGTGTACCAAAACTAAAGATATTGAGTGGAAATCATTATTCTTTTTTTTATTATTATTATTTAAATTTCACATATACAATGCAATACAAAGTTCAATATTCTACGCATTTTACTCTGTTGTTCAAAACGAGGTTACCAATCTTATGATATGATAGAACAATATTGAAATCGGCATTGCTTACAGAATAAAGGAGAAAAGCAGTACTAGAATTAGGAAAGGAGAGTAGAAGAATGTTGGCGTTTATGTGAATTCCTAGTCTGAGCGTTGTTAATGTGTTTCGAAACGAGTATTTATATGTATGTGTTCTCTGTTAAATATTAATATCGCTCCATTTAGTATTATGCGTAGCTAGTTTATTCTTAGTTTGTGCTATAATACTTTCGGTTTGTTTTCGTTGTTTTATTTCTGATAGGAAATTTGCAATATATGCGGTTTGTGCTTGTTCAGTATGCATTTATATAAGAACTGTTTGGCCATTACTAGTATGAAATTTGCAATATCTTTTGTTTTCGCATTACATACTAGACCAAAAGCTATTATTCTGTAGTCAAGCTGTATGTTCATATTACTGTCATGTAAGAAATATGTGAGGTCTGACCAGAATGCTTGAGTTACTGGGCATCACCATTATTCTATTTTTAGTAACAGTTACTTCAAATATCATTCAAAGCTAATTTTTCAGATAAGCTTACTGTACACAAAGTTTGGTGGCAGTAAGTAAGTTCGAACTAAAATTATAAAGCAGAAACCCCCTTTTTGATGATCACACCAAGAAAAAAATCTATTTTAGAGAAAAAATCTATTTTTAGTAATTGTGACCTAGATCTTGACCTTAAAAATAATAACAATAAAACAAATTGGATCTCAGTTGGATTTGAACCGACGCCCTTCTGTCCCATTGACTAAAAAGTAGCTTTTAGCCCAACGCTCTAGACCTCTGCGCCACCGTGTATTTTTCTAAGTGTGAAGATTAATTAAGATATCCTGACCTTGAACTTGACCCCAATGACCCCATATACAATCCCAATCTTTGTTTTTCTACAAGTTATCTATAGGCCAAGTTTAACTTCAATACATCAATGAAAACTAAAGTTATTGTGCGAAAGCCGTTTCTTTATATTTTAAGCAACAGCGATCTTGACCTTGACCCAAATGACACCAAATGCAATCCCAAGCTTTGTCTCCTTATCACCTATCTACAGGCCAAGTTTGGTGTCTATTGCTTGTTCCAAACTAAAGTTATTATGCGGAAACATAATTCGACACCAGCCCGCCCGACGACATACCCCAATCTAATAACCAGTTTTCTACGAAAACCTGGTTAAAAATCGGGCTAACACTTTTATACAGGAATTTTTCTTAGTCTCTACTATATACATATAGTGAAAAGTGACCATGTCCTCTGGTGGCCATGTTTTTGGACAAATAAAAATAACTTGAAAATCTTGGTCACACAAGGACCAATTCTGTAAATTCATTTTAAATCTGGCTAGCAGTTTCACACAAGAAGATTCATAAAGTTTCTACTATATACATAGGGACCTCCGCGGCCGAGTGGTTAAGGTCGCTGACTTAAAATCACTTGCTCCTCACCGATGTCGGTTCGAGTCTCACTCGGGACGTTAAAAATGAGGAAACCATCCAGCTGGCTTACAGAAGGTTGGTGGTTCTACCCAGTTGCCCGCCCGTGATGAAATAATGCACGAATGGGCATCTAAGGTCATCCTCCACATCAATGCTGGAAAGTCGTCGTATGAACTATACTTGTGTCGGTGCGACGTTAACCCCCACCCCCATCTCCCCTTCCCCCTCCCCCCCCACCAAAAAAAACAAAAACAAAAACGAATCTATATACATATTGGGAAAAGTGACCACGCCCTCTGGCGGCCATATGTTTTGACGAATAAAAAAATAAAAAAATCTTGGTAGAGTGTCACAGAAGGACCAATGTGTAAAATTATTCTAAACTCGGACAAGTAGTTTCACACAAAAAGATTTTTCCACTAAATACATGTAGGGAAAAGTGACCACGCCCGCTTGTAGCATTTTATTTCTTTGTAGACTGTGACATAATGACCATTTGTGTAAAATTATTTCAAAATCTGACCATTTGTTAAGAAGGAGATGCCATTTAAGATAATTTTTCTATTTTTAGCTCTGGCGACCAAGTGGAACCATTTGAACATCGTTTATACAGGACCACCAAGTACCATCCACGCAAAAATTCATTAAAATCCGTACAGTGGTTTAGATTGAGATGTTGTTTACAGGAAAGTAAGTGAGGACGGACGACGGACGGACGGTGAGCGATCACAATAGCTCACCCCGAGCACTTTGTGCTAAGGTGAGCTAAAATGTCACAGATGGAACTTTGTTCTAATTTAAATTAGTTAAGGATGACTCAGTCATGTTATTTCTATCAAGAAGCCAACGCTCTACTATTCGAATTTCCCCAGAAGCAGGAAAATATTACCTTAAATGTTAAAATATCTATAGAGTTTCAATCCAGTAACTGCATTAGTTTTGGAGATAGTAGCTTGCATGCAAAACTTTAACCAGAAGTTTTAAGTTCAAAAGGGGACACAATTTGACCAAAATGCATAACAGAGTTATGGAACTTGATGCTATCAACTAGTTTTATAACCCCAAAGACAAATGTGAAGTTTTAATTTAATACCTGCATTTGTTCTGCAGACAGTAACTTGCATGCAAAACTTAAACCAGAAAGTCCAAAAGCGAGCGTGGGGGTGGTGGGGGGAGGGGGCAAAAAATTTGCCCAGAAGACATGTCAGAGTTACGGGACTTCACCCAGTGAGGTTGGTAATTGATATAGAAAAAGATAAATAAAAGTTTCAAAGGTAAATGCCTTTAAGTAATAGCTGTATGTACTTGCACGCAAAACTTTAACCAGGATTTTCTTGGTTCAAAAGGGGGCATAATTTGGCCAAACTGCATGTCAGAGTTAAGGAACTGGACCTACAGAGGCTGGTAATTGATCTGGAAAAAAGAAAAAATAAGTTTCAAATCTATATACTCCTTAGTAATAGCTGCATGTACTTGCAGGCAAAACTTTAACTAGGAGTTTCAAAGTCCAAAAGGGGGCATATTTTGGCCAAAATGCAGGTCAGAGTTATGGGACTTGATGCTATCAACTAATGTTGTAACCCCGAAGACACATGGGAAGTTTCAATTTAATATCTGCATTAGTTTTGGAGAGTAACTTGCATGTAATACTTTAACCAGGATTTTCTCAGTCCAAAGGGGCATAATTTGCTCAAAATACAGGTCAGAGTTATGGGACTTGACCCACTGAGGTTGGTAACTCACCTAGAAAAAGAAAAATAAGTTTCAAAGCTATATGCCATTAAATGATAGCCATATATATTTGCATGCAAAACTTTAACCAAGGTGTCACGTCGACGTCGAAGCCAGGTTGAGTAGAATAGCTAGACTATTATTCGCATAGTCGAGCTAAAAACATGCTTTACCTTTGGATTTCTTTTGATGTCGTATGTTGCGAGGAATTTATGTTGTCTTTTTCCCGCAACTAACAGTAACTTTGTATTATCATCGTGGAATATAACCAATTCAAAATTACTTTTTACAACAATGTTCGACTTCGCTCCGACAAAGGAATAAGCCCGATCTATTAGTTGATGAACAGCTTCTTCATATTTACTTTTCAGACTGTTAACGTCATTTTTTGCGAATTCATACACCTGTAACAAAGTACATATGTGTAATATTCTGTTGAAAAACTAAAGACTTACATAGAAAATGAAGTTAAACGCGAAGATGCGATATCAATCATAATAGTGTCATTATTGAAATATAAATGATACTGTTCAGAGTTTTCTATTTCATCCAGAATTGTCTGGTAAGCACCATACAGCATCTCGTTATAAAATTGATTGATTGAAACAGATTTTGATGTTATTAGTACAGAGCCGGAAAATGGAACATGTAGTCCGTATTGTAAGCATACCGGCAAACACTGCTCAGGTTTATTGATAAAATTAAATAAAAAATAATTAGTTATTTGTCATAATTTTATAACCTTTATTCCTAATATACATTTCTTTATCTTTCATTTCATGTAAAAATATAAAAATATATAAAGAGGAAATTGCTTCCTTTTAACTTTCAATTTCTTCACTATCGCTAATATAGAATATAAAAAGATAAATCAACGTACTAAAAGTACAGAAAGGCTGGCTACCACAAAACACTGGATAAAAACTATGCGGGAAAGAAGTTTGCAAAATCTTAGATATTATGGGTTTTCCATATCAAACTAAGGCGAGCATAGGGTACTGTTGTGATGAATCATCTTGATTAACTTAAGAAGGTAGTGTAAGGATATTACAGACTATAAGTAAAATGTCATATCAATAAACCATGTTTAGGAGACTACTGTAACTATTTTTTCAGGAGGGCATATGTTAAAACCTCATTAGGACCAAACTTTTATTTTCATTAGATTTCTTTTATCTAGTAAGATATTTTTTCAAGACTTGTTATCATTGATTTGTTGTACAAAAGCGGAAATTTTTCATTTGATTAGCCAGCTATTTCTGTTTAAAGTGAATTTAACCTCTGATACAGAAGGGTGAAGGTTTAGACATCTTTGAAAGTACTTAGTTACCTGTTGTAAAAGTTCTTGATTTTGCATTTATTCTTTAGTTCACAAATATTGCAAGAAATGTAGGTAGGTTTTACTTCTGCCCTATGGTTCTTTTTGAATGCAGAGAGCAAGACCATAACTTTTCTGTGCTGGAGCTTAATTTTTGTCCAATTAAATCCTTTTACTTGAAGCTCTCCAGAACAAAAATGTTATCGACAGTTCTAATTTGCGTTTTATAATTGTTACGCAATACTTTGAGGTTTCTTTTAGCAAAATATGCTTTGCGACGGTTTTGCACAGTGGTTATCACTTTGAAATTGGTTTCTGTTTGAGCTTGAGGAAATAACATAATTTATACAAAAAAAAAAAAAAAAAAAAAAAAAAAAAAAAAAATGCACGGCAAAAGTCGTTTAAAATGCAACACATTGCGAAATCATGTTAACTTCAGGACTGTATCACGTTAATGCCATTGTTAAACATTACCATTACAAGTCCACTATCTTAATATAACCCGAGATACATTTGAAAACGTGTGTTTAAACTAAAATCGCTTACATCTACGCCCCCACCTCCTTAAGCAAATTAGAGACAATGCACTTTTTACAATATTACTTTCAGCATTCGTCAGAATATTTCTAAAACGAATTTGTTTAATATGAAACCAGCCAAAAAATGCCATTAAATCGAATAATATTATTGTTTTTATTGATAATGTAAACATTATTTCTGTAGCAAAATATAACATGCACGCTGTTTCGGTATACAAAATACTGTGGCAATTCCACGCAGCGATTACGTCCAGTAGAACCTATAGCAACTGATCTGGAAGAATTGATTTTTCAAAAATTATGCTTCCTTTTTACATTATACATATTCTGTGCTCATTATTTATGGTATTATATGCAAAATCATACCTAGTAAAAGTAATACTTTTATTAAACATTTAATTAATAATGCGCAGTATAATTCATATCGACATTTGTTATGAATGAAACTGTTTATGTTTAATGAGCTATTTATAGACCGAGGTCATAATCTATAACGAAGTTGCCGCTGAAATTCCGTTTCCATTTAATTAAACAACATAAACATTATCTAAGTGTTTCGATAAAATTTTAATTCGATGTGTTGTATATTTTTGTTAAATACGTCTTACATTTCGCATGATTAATTAGCTTTATCTTTGCATATTCAATGAGTTTTACATTGCTAAACACGAAACAGTTCCATTCATACAGACATTTTATTTGTATGGGGCGAATTGATTTACCTTCAGTATGTAATGTTTTCTTTTATTATACCTCGCTTTTGCCTACAATGATAAAATCCAATTACCCGAGAAAGAGATATTTTGACAATCGAAAATTTTTTCAACCTTTTTGAAACGTGACCAAGCGAAAGTGACTGTGACAGATCATGTGACCGGGCTGATATTTTGAATGTCATATAAAGGCAGTTAACCGCTTCAACTTTTTGCCATATGTTTGCCTCCCTTGTACACATATAGTATTGACGTCACTATTTAATGTGTACACAGGCAATTACCGCGCTAAAGATGAACTGTTGAATTAAATGAATTTAAAACATTTTCATTTATTACTGAATTTTGTTCGGTATGATAAAATAAATATCATATGACAGCGTGCGTGACATTGATATTGTCAACCCTCGAAACAGAATGTTACCTCGGGTAACATTCTGCCCTCGGGTTGAAAATATCAATGTAACACACGCTGCCATATGATATTTGTATAATGTTATCTTAAAGGATAACAGAAAGATGCATGACATAATCATTTACAGAAAAAGTATTCTATGCATTTTGAACAATTATACAAAATGTATATGCCATACATGTTATTACTGTTCTGCGGAAATGTTAGGGGGTAATTAAGAGAATCTGAACAGTATTGTTCACTCTGGGGCTAATCGCCCCAAAAATGTAATATAATTTAGGTAATCGCCCCAAAAATGTAAAATAATTGAGGTTCATGAACACATATAAAAATGTTATCAAAACTCTAACTGCAAGATTTTAGATGCGTTAGTTTGTGTTTGAACTCAACGCGATCTTCTACTTAAAATAGACTATCCCACAATCTAAAAATGAATTCGTTTCAATTAATAATGAACGAGTCTATACAAAAGTGAATGAACAAGCACAGTGACGTCACACCAGCCTAATAAGGAAACGCCTTAATCGACGCCTTTATAAACGTCTGCTTTTACTTTCAAATATTTTCTGCGTTAGCTGAAAACATGGATTTTGACCTAGATTCTGTAGTAATCGGGACACGGAACAGGTGCGCGCTGAGAAGAGAAACCATTTATTAAGTCTTAAATGACATTGAATATCAGAATGTACATATTAAATGGAAGATATTAAGAAGATTTTTTACCCAAAACTAAAATGATTTATTCTAATTTTAAAGTTTTTAGTGATTTATCACCGCAAGAGAAATCGAAAGTAAACTTCTTCCCCCGTTGCGTATCTCGCTTGTAGATGAATAAATAGTGGCTGGTTGTACCTGTAACTGTAGAGTCAGTGTACCTGGTTTCGGACTTTACGCGGTTCCGCACACACGGGAAATTCATGTTCTTCGTGAAAATAAAGAAGTAAATTTAACAATTCTTTGTTATTACTTCGCGAAATTTATTCCCTACATGATTTGACACCAGGGGTCAACCAGACGAAAACTATAACAACACCAATGGAGGCCAGTAGGTCAGCTGAAAAATCTTAAATTTCATCAAAATAATGACTATGCAAACAACAACAATGTGCAAATTAAATTTAAAAATGACTATTCCATCATATATTACGTAAGTATTTACCTATTACTTTATCCAAATAAAATATATTTCAACATTTATTGAAGGTCTCATAATCTGCAAATGTTTGATTTTTTGCTTTAATTTTTTTTAATTTAAACTAAGAACTTACTCAAGTAGTTAGAGTTATGGGGGTCACTAGTGCTTTAAAAGCTAGGGTTTTATTTTCATTTCAGGTATTCAACTGCTTTAGCCTTTTCCAGTCCAACTAATTGTATGCTGGTCAACATATTGCGCTAGTGGGTTACTTCTGGGGAATTCTGACCCAACATGAAATTATTTCAGAATCAGCCCAGGACGTCAAATCATTTTGACCTTCTATCACTGAAAGGGTACATATTGATCATTTAAATTTGCTGCTTAGTTGAAATATATGAAAACGAATAATGTTTTCGTATATGCATAAAAATATCCAGATCTTTTCTGTCTGTACATTCTGAATTTTTCATGCGCCAAACTTTATTACCTCTACGCCGTTTGTCTTTTTAAAGACATTTTTTCTTTCTTTAAAAGAAAAACACGACAAAAAATAGTTGAAAAAGTTTTTATTGAAACAGATGAGTTTAATAATCTTTAAACAAATCCGTGATAAAACATACATGACGGAACTATTTGAATTGCGCATGAGATAATTTATGTTGTCAGTCTCTTTGATCTTTGTGACTTTTGATTTGTGGTAATAATAGCGAACGAGCTCGCAGCCTAAAAATAGAATTGCGACTTTGTCCAAGTTAAAGGGTTTATTTCTACATTCAATAATAAAATGCCAAAACTTTATAACCTTTTTTTCTGTATGTACATTTTCCGATCTTTTAGACAATGGTATTTGGAAAAAGATATTTTGTTAGGAAATTGCTTCTAACTTTCTGTCAAATTGCTGAAATCATTTCCTCAGTTTTTCGGACTTAGAAAATCTGCGGCCATTTTGGTGAATTGAAACCGTAGTGATTATACCTTGAAGAATGTATTGTAATACATGTATGTTTATTTGAAATACAGTTTTAATTTTAGATATATTCATATTTGCTTGTATGGGAACTTGTCCTAAAATAAGTTCAAATATGGCATATAAAATCACTAAATTATTTGTATTCTCGCACAATAACAGCATAATTGTTGTTAAAAAATCGAATTTCACATGTATTTCATTATTATCGTTATTATTCGCTCTCTTTAAGAAATTGAATTTCTAAATCGAAGAAGTATGTAACACATCTTAATTTAAGCGTTATCATATGGTTTAAACTGAAAAAAAAAAAAAGAATTTTCAAATTCTGCAAATGATCAGTATAAATAGAAAACGATAATGAAATAATCGGAAAGTCGATTATGTCTTTATTGGTAATTCAAGGTTTACTTTATGGTAAAGCAGGGGTCTTCTTTTTAGTCAGTACGATTCAAAAGTAGTACAACTGTTTTGACACGGATAATGGTTTCACTACCCGATTCCCCTTTTCTCAACAATAACATTAACTTGTTATTATTACAAATACTGTGCGCGAGTAGTACTTTTGTATCTGCTATATTCCGCTGTAGAAAGACATGTAAACCCAACACAATTTCAATTTGACTTTTTTTAACACTTAAATGCGGAAATCAGAAAATACAGTGACAGGAGCGAGATGTACTTGTTAGGTGACTTGAATTCATGCATGCAATGGCGAAAACACATACATTTATACCATTACGTTGATAGGGGATGAAAATCCCCGAGACGGTAACGTCCGTATATAGTTATTCGTCTTTGTTGTCTGCATATACTGAGGCAATTTTTTCGATGTTTTCCGGTTCCGGTTTATGTACAAAACGCAGACTGGTTGTCTGCAAGAACATCCGAGCACCCCGAATCAGTCACAGAAATTCGTAAATCGCACCAACATGATTCTTTTTTCGTAATGAAAACTGTGCATGCAACTGAAAAACACTTTTATAACAGTAAGGAAGTGTAAAGGCTGTCAAGTTTCTACGTGAATTGCAAACAAACAAACAAAAAATCCTAAAGCCAGTGCGAGAACGCGGTGAATGACGTCACCGTCACGGCTTCCCATAAATTTTGCAAAGTATGATATTCGCTGTAAAAGGTATGATGGCACTAAATGTAAACTTCACTGTTTAGAACGAAGTTTCACTTTCTTTTGAGTGTTGATTATTTCTTCGTAAGTAGATATATAAAAGATAAATCCCCATGCTAGGTAGTGCCTTAATTCATATTATGCCGGAGAATGTGGGTCAAGTCATAAATTACCTGTGCGTGAAAATCATAATAAACATGTTAATCCGTTTTGTGTGTAAGTATTAGGAATGGTCGCCTTTCACCTGGTCATTGTATGTTTTATTCAATCAGTAGAAATAGACCTATAACAAGTACTGTTGATTATTTGATTACCAAGTACGAAAAGTTTAAATACATATCTAAGATGTGTGTATTGGATGTAACGGAATATTCGGATCATTGTCCAATAATATTTTCTTTCAAGTGTAATGTGTCACTGAAAAAAATATCGAAACACATAAAAGAAACGGTACACTTTACATTTTCAGATTTTTTTTCAGAATCCGATGATGGAATGTTGTCATGTTTGGTATCATTTTAAGGGATAAAATTTATCTTTTCAACTAACGTGATTTTGTTATCGTATTCGATTTTGTTTAAGTGTATGTTTACGTTTAGTAGGGGTCAAAATAAAAAATTCACAAATAGCCGAGAGAACATTTTCCTTGTGTTCATTAACTGTAGATCGATGAAAAGTGATGAAAATTTTGCATTAATATAGTGTGTGCCCACCATTCTGTTTAACAATTGCACAACACACCGTCTCATGGAATTAATGCGACGCTGGAAGACGGTTTCATTCCAACTACAAGGCGTTTTGAAGGTTGTGCAGGTTGTTCATGTCATGCAGTGCCCTCATTCTACGACAAAGAGCATCCAAAATGTGCTCTATGGGGTTAAGGTCTGGTGACAGAGCAGGTCAGGGCAATACTTTTATTCCGTTAACGTTCAGAAATAGCTGAGTTAGCCTTGCCATGTTGTAACACAATGATAGCTCGCAGGTCAGTAGAAGTAAAGGCGCCACTTTGGTGTAAATGACGTCATCTCGTTTATCATTAGCATATAACGACCTTAATGCATAAGCGTATTACTCAGAAAATATTTATAGCGTAATGGCTTAAAAATAAGTGTTATCGGTCAACTACGTTATTCGTCAATAAACGATGAAAACATCGTTCAGCGTTTCTGATCTCGAATATGTACCGTACCGACAGTGACGTAATGTTTCGCACCATGTTCGATATAGTAAAGTTCATCCTTGGCATACAAGGACCTTAAGACATAAGGCATATTACTCATAGATGTATTTATAGCGTAATGGCTTAAAAATAATTGTAATGTACTTTCGGACAATCTTAAAGATACTATACGCGCCGAGATGATTGACCCGACGAAAATATTAACTACCATATATTTTCGTTATTGAAGCTATATTTATATAATGCCTCACAGACGTGGTCCCTCCTCGAACTTCATAATGAGCAATCTATTCTTTACTTCATAAGCTATATTTAGATAAATAAAAAGTAACGTTGCAAGAATACGTACTTATTATCAATAAAACTGGAAGCAGTATTTGTCTTTGGACCAAAATTTACATGCGCAGATCCTTACACTTTGGTGTCCAAAATGGCAGTGAATAAATTTCGACGGTAAAGTTTAATAAATAAAGTCAATATAATACGCAACAGTGATCTGACTGGTGCCATAAGTACCTTATGACAATATGCTTCTCTTAGTACAATGACAAAAGTTCTATAAGTAACGATGCCAATATTTCTACAAATAGATCGAAAACGTCATTCTAAATATAAACCACCAATCAGAAATCAAGACGAATATATATAAATACAGTTTGTTATAACACAGTTATCATTAATAAAATGAACGCCGTCGACTGCGCATCTCTCAACCAAAATATGGAATATTACGAAAACCGACTTAAGATGTTTGAAACTTATCCGAAACAAATGCTTCCCGATAAATACGAGCTGGCGAGTGCGGGGCGGTTTTACAGCGGGAAAGCGGACGTATGCGAATGTTTTCGATGTCACGTAAAGTTAAGCGCTTGGGAAAGAACGGACTTTGCCTTGAAAGAACATTATAAGTGGTCTCCAAATTGCAAATATATCAAAATAGTGGGCACTACTCAACAAAAACAAATCGGATATGGAGTTAGTACCACACTGGGAGGCTTTGGAACAACAACGCGACCCATTGGCGGGTTTGGAACATTCAGTTCAACAACTACAAGTCCGAATTTGTTCATAAATAATAAAAGCTTTACTAGTAACACGACGAACTAACGAAAATAAATACGCTCGTATTTGTATTTATGACTGCTACTTTGTTAGAGAAGTGGTTAAGAATATCCCGCAAGTACGGAACAATATATGTAGAAGACATAAGAGTTACGCATAATTTGTATTCTACCTTTGAATTACCTTTTAAACATCGTTTTCGTATATAAATAAGCTACTGATAGCAGTATTTGTCTTCTTTGTGCTTGACCCCCGCAACCACCACAATCCACTACCATCACCACATCCACTTCCACCACCTCCACCACCACCACCACCACCGCATCCACTTCCATCCACCATCACCACCACATTCACTCCCATCCACCACCACCACCTCCACCACCAAAACCACTGCATCCACTTCCATCCACCACCATCACCACCACCACATTCACTTCCATCCACCACCACCACCACATCCACTTCCACCACCACCACCACCACCACATCCACTTTCATCCACCGCCACCAGTGCATCCACTTCCATCCACCATCACCACCATTACCACCACCACCACCACATTCTTTTCCATCCACTATCACCAACACCACCACCACCACCACCGCCGCTCCCAAATCAAATACATGTCTAGTTTTCGATCGAATGAGCTCTAATTAAAAAATCATGTAGATTTAAAAGTGTTGCACCCAGGGAGGGTTATGACCCGAAGAATCATTTCGCTAAATATTAGTTAAATGACTAATTTGCTAAACATAAACGATTTTTCATTAAAAACGAGTGAGAACAAATCGATAGCGCATATTTGATGAACGTTTGGAAACATTTAATTGACACTGCCACGTGCTTGATGTTTAGCGGCCAGTCGTTTTTACGAGTGAAACTTTTTGCGGGATTATTAAATGCTATTTTAATATTAAATCTCAGATGTCGTTTTAAAAGAATAGATTACTCATTATGGGACCATGTCCTCTAAATATAGTTTATGAATCAATAACGAAGAAAATATGGTAGTTAATATTGTCACGGCGCTTAAAGTAATTATTATTGTCCGAAGGTACATGCTGTCGCTTTTATACGATAACTATATCGAACATGGTGCGAATCATTACGTACTTGTCAGTACGGTACATATTCAAGATTAGACACGCTGTTTTTATCGTTTATTGACGGAATACCGTAGTTGACCGATAACACTTATTTTTAAGCCATTACGCTATAAATACTTTCTGAGTAATACGCTTATCCCATAAGGTCGTTATATGCTAATTATAAACGAGATGACGTCATTTACACCAAAGTGGCGCCTTTGCTACTTCCGATAATCAAATATTATTTGCTGCTACACCTAGGTGATGAATGATACAGAATATTACTGCGATACATTTAAATGAGCTTGAACCGTATCTTGACAACTACAATATACATAAAAAATCAAAATTGCTTTAGATAGACTTTGCCGTTTTTCACACCAGCTAGACGATATAATATTGTACTAAGAAACGAAAGACTGTGTTAACTTTATAATCCACGTGTGATAGAAAATCAGCAATACTTCCTTCTTATATGTTCCTTATACTCAGATATACGAAAATACCACAAACTTGATAGTTCGAGCCGCACCATGATAAAACGAACATAGTGCGTATGCGATCAGCATGGATCCAGACCAGACTGCGCGGATTCCGCGCAGTGTGGTCAGGATCCATGCTATTCGCTAACGGTTTCTCTAATTGAAAATTTTCTTTGAAAGCGAATAGCCCGAATCCTGACCAGACTGCGCGAATTCCGTTTTTCCGCTGCCACTAGGTCCTGAAACGACCATTGAAAATGGATGTTGAAACGCCATCTCTTGTGAAGTGTCCGATATCTGTAATGATGGCAAATAATTCACAGTGTCGTCGTTCCTATGCTTACTATGTTGATTTCTCAGCACGGCGTCGCGACTGGAAATTGACTGTAGGCGAACAGGACACTTATTCATTTGTGTGACAAATGATTTACATACAAAAAGACGTTGTTTACCTTCAGACAAATACTGACATCAGTTGCTTATTTTTATTGACAATATATATCAAAACGTATATTTAAAGGTAATACAAAAGTAGAATACAAATTATGCGTAATTCTAATGTCTTCTACATATATTGTTCCGTAGTTGCGGGATATTCTTAACCACTTCTCTACAAAGTAGCAGTCATAAATACAAATACGAGTGTATTTATTTTCGTTAGTTCGTCGTGTTACTAGTAAAGCTTTTATCATTTATGAACAAATTCGCTCTCGCCTGATATGGATTTCCTCGACAGCGTATATCCCGTATCCTGTCACCAACAAGCAGTGTAACTAATAATATTCGCAGTTTCGAGACCATTTATAATGATCTTTATAAAAATAACGTTTAAATAACGTGCTTACAAACGGACGAAAAGTAAGATTTCGTAGCTATATATGGTATATAAACACTAAGATTTTAATTGTCTTAAAAGTTTACTATTAGAACAAAGAATAATTATCGGTTAGAAATTAAACGTTTCATACCTTTACCAGTGTAGTTCTGGATTGAAACATCGATTAACGCATTTAATGCTGCATGGCGGAGAAGAATATCTTTATCTGATTTAAGAATGTTCAATCAGATGCGTGGCATGACTAACACTGGTGCGTATTATATTGACCAATCAGACCGTCGCCTAGACTTTATTTATTATATTGTACCGTCGAAATTTATTCACTGCCATTTTGGATACCGAAGTGTAAGGATGTGGAAAGTGTTTGATACCGCTATAGTCGTCCATTAAATAAGGGAGAAATGTTGTATTTTACGCGTGTGTAATCAGGGTCCAAAGACAAATACTGTTTCCAGTTTTATTGACAATAATTACGTATTCTTGCAACGTTACCTTTTATTAAAATTTTATCTAAATATAGCTTATGAAGTAAATAATACATTACTCATTATGGGACCATCTAAATATAGCTTATGATTCAATAACGAAGAAAATATGGAAGTTAACATTTTTGTCGAGACAATCATTGTCACGGTGAATATAGTAATTCCTTTAGCTGTCGCATCCGATTGGGTGATTTTAACGTCATTATCTATTTATAGTCACACGAGTCTGAACATGGTCTTAGAATTATTAATGGGATAGGTGGTTATAACGAACGTTACATTTTTGGTCATTGTATAAACTACTCTGATCTTTCTCGAGGGTCTACAGTTGTACCATAACAACCCGATGTCGTAGGTTAAGGTAGTTCTGCACGTTTGGATCGAAATTTTTTCTACAATGTAGAATTTGATTAAACTCCAATTTTTCAAAACTTCAGAATATACCTAGAAAATTCAGCAAATAAAAATGATAGGGTCGTGTGCTTGATTTTTTGCTAGGCTGGTTTGAAACATTTGGACCTCACGCAATATTTCATAATGGGAGTCTATGGGAAAACCATAACTTTCATAACATTTTCGCGAATAGAATTTTTTCTACAATGTAGATTTTGATGAAACTTCTCACAGTTGTAAATAAACACATGGCCTATAATTTGGTGAAATAAAATGTATAGGTTCGTGTGCTTATTTTTGAGATATTTTACCATGATTAAAGGGAAACTGGCATTTCACGTTAATTCTAAGACATCATTTTGATTTTTTAATGTGCCATATGTTTTAATATCATATTTTGACTTTAGAAATATAGCAACAGTGCCATTTTAACAACTTTACTCACAGGTTTCGATTAACTCATGAATTGATTTTCATTTCCGTACGCCGAATCCAGGCTTTATTCTACGTTTTCCGGATAAATGACGTTACGCCATCACTTCCGTTTTTTCAAACGTGCAGAACTACCTTAAGGTTTTTGTAAGTTCCACGCGATTTCCACATCGTTTTACTATATCGGGTTTATTTAACATGTTCTGATGGTGTGAAACATTACGTCACTATCGAAAAGTATGGATATGCATTGATAACGGGGACGGCTTCTGGTCTCAGGACTATAAATATAGCCCTGTACAATATGATTGCCCTGTACAAAAACCTGATCCGTCTTTCTGTTCCCCATGATCCCGCCCCACAACATAACGCTGCCGCCACTGAATCTGTTCCTCTGAAGAACACAAGCGTCAGAAAATCACTGTAAACTCGTATTCTGCCGTCATTGTGGATGAGATTAAACCGAGATTCGTAAGTAAAGACGATTCGCTTTCATTCAGCCCTTCTCCATCGATAATAGAGTTGCGCCCAGTTCAAAGGCGCCGCGCGGTGACGTTGGGACAGTTTAGGTCCAGTTTACGCTTCGACATAGACGTCTCAGAACCGTATCTCGGCTTATACCGTATTGCCTCGCAGTAGCAGGGTGGTTTAGTACCGACATGTGCCTCAACTCAATGTGACAGTCCAGTCTGACGCAGGTCACACGTGATCTACTGGATCGGGGACGGTCGGCAACTGTACGCGTTTGCACAAATCTATCTCTCAACATTTTTTCTATGGCAATTAATTGCCCGTGAAATCGCCTCTAATCAGCATCACCAAAGTGTCAGTACGCTGACGTTCCGAAAGTCGTGGCATATTTGCTGCTTTAATATTTCGAAATCTAAAGTGATATTCGCATTCGTACATGTGCAAATGAATGTAAAGAAAACAAGTTTTACCACCTGTGCCTATGTATACATGGTGCACGTGGAAATCATGCGAAATGGCTATTCGAGCTATAACGTAAGACCTAGCCACAGTTTGACCGCTATATTATTGTATCTACAAACCGTAACGACCACTGGCACCAGACCAGAAAGAAAATGCCTCTGTATATATTATACCCTACACCTAGGTATTCTATTAGGACCATGGTCATGAATGGGAAAGTGCACTAACCCATTTCAATCGATTATTTTACACCTAAAACGCGCAGTTCGATTAATGGGTACCTAGCATATTGAACAAGCAATAATTTATCTTCCATCATGCACCAGTCACATTGTCTCAATATTCCATATTGCAGAGATTCTCCACATATTTATGCTTTCGTCAACATTACAGAAAAAAAACAAACTTGGCAATGCTTGAACTTCCCTAATGAACATCCGGTCTAGAGGTCACAGCAGTGTGCACATGTTAGGCGAAATGTAAACAAACAAAAACAAAATGCAAAATATTCACAGTTTTACAATAAAACTCGAAATAATGAATGAAATTCACCTTTGATATGATTTTGAATTTGAAATCATACATTGGTATACATCAGTTCTGTTTGATTAATTCATTTTGTACATTTATGCTGCATATACACATTTAAGCGTACACGTGTAGTTCAACGACCACTGACATACATTTTCACATCAGCCAATCAGAAAGGTGTCGTTATCTAGACCGGAACTTCACCAGGGAAGTTCAACTAAGTTTTCTCTGTAACGTTGAAAAAACCATAAACTACGCGTTGTTTCTCTAAGATAAGAAATATTGAAGAAATGTGACCGGTACACAATGGAAGATAAATTACCACTTGTTCAATATCCATAGTACACATGTACCGAACTGAGCGTGTTAGGTATGAAATGCGCGATTGAAATGGGATATTACATTTTCCGTTCACGACCATGGTTTTTATTGAATACCTAGGGGTAAGGTATCACTTGTACAGAGGCATTTTCTTTCTGGTCTTGTGCCAGTGGTAACGACCAAGTTTCTTACTTGTCAAATTTAACAACTGTACACTTTGTAGAATAAAAGTTAAAGTTCACAGTTTCTTTTGCGTTTAAGTATATTTCTTTAGATAAAATATTATGGAGTACAGAAAAACAGGAGACATTTTTCTAACCTGCTCTTAGTAAAACTGAATTATTTGATGAGATTAAATTGAAGCTCGAGTCTGGTGATATTGATATCAATCAGGGTGTCGACTTATTTTTCAAGCTAGAACATGATGTATCAGAGTTTTGGTAAGACTTTTTCAAGCAGATCTGCCCCGAAGAAGAAAAAAATCGCCATGAATTATGAACATAAGATATGAGTTTTTGTTTCTAAACTATTTAAAAAAACAATCCCGGACAGTCGCGGGAATAAAAAGAACTTTCTGCTGTCGTTACCAATAACGCTATGAAGGATTTTGTGTTCAATACGCGTTAAATATAGATATTTATAAACGAGACAGTTTACGTCGGGTAAGCTTCGATTTTCATCCGTAAAAGTAGTAAAAACAACTAATTCTCATGTGTCAAAGCATTCTTAAGAAATATAGCGTTAATCTTTATAAACTAAGCTCTCCTTCTGTTTTACCCACCACAACACAATGTCCAGCGTTGACATTTAACTTCAGGTAATATCTCAGATTTTACTCGCTCTTGGATAAATGCATGGGTATTCGGCTAGCAAGATACGACGCAGTCTAAAAGAAATAACTGTGTCAAGCATAAAGTGTCACTTTAGAGGGACTGTAAATTGTACCGAATGTATTGAAAAGTCCCACATGGATCAGATGCTGCTGATATTGAAATTATTTTTATTTACTTTACAAATTTTCTTTTTTTTCTGGAATAACTGTTGATATCCTTTTCTAATTTACATGGGAAATGAAAGCACATAAAATTGTGTATTTAGAAGTTTTTCGAATTTTTAGAAAACAAAACAGGTGAACTTTTTTTCCTGTAGAAATTTATTATCATGTTGACGATTACTTCTTCTATAAAACCGTATTTCCGTTCAGAAATGATTTTAGGGGAACCTTTAGAAATTTGATTTTCAAAAATATAAAATAAGGTACTTGTAGGTGCAAATAAGACTATTCCGCTGAAAGGGTAAAGTTTGGTTAGTAACGAGGCTGATTCTGTGGCATTACTACATGAGTGTAGTGCGTTATACTATCGTAAACAGCAAGAGAGTCGCATTCTACCAGGTGATGTTAGCAAAACATTCCGTTTGTGTACTGTTTAATTGTCTATTTAAGAATCACAGAAAAACTCTGGCGAGATAATTTTGACCGAAGTAGTTAAAACTGGACAAATTAATGTACCAAAATATTTTTCGACCGGCCTGCAAAAGTTCTATTTCTTTCAACGCTCAAAGGGAAGAAAAAGTAAAATACTTTTTGAAACCAGGTTTTAAGGTTTGAAACTTCTAATTAATCATATTTTACTGCATATCTTCATTACATACATAATTCACCCTAGCGCCACCACCAAAAGTGGTGCAGCAATCCCCGGTTTCAAAATGTAACCAGGTGAGTAAATTTTATATTTTACATTATATTTTTGTTGATATGACTTATTTCAAAAATGTAGTTTCGCGTAAGAACATTTTTACTATAGGTTGACTGTAATTTCGTTAAGATATTATGTAAATTGTGGTTTCAAGAGCTTTTTCTCCTGATTCCGGCGTTTATAAATTTTGACATCTGTATGCATTCCAACGAAGTGTCGATGCTTAAACACACTATATGAACATTATCGCGCAAGTAAATGGTCTAAATATGTATGATACTCACATAGACATACATTAGTATTAACAAAATCTCCCGTAAAAGAAATACACAAGCATTTTTAAAAGTGATGGCGCTTTCGCATCAGTGATGGCGCTATACAGTAGTGGCGGCGCTGTGGCGGACGGTTAGCGTTTGAACGTCTCTTACTACAAATAAGTAGTTTTATTCATGAAAAATAAGGTATGATTACAGGGATTGTCATTTACCCTTTTAGTTAAGAGAAGCATGTGTGTAAATAATGATTGAACGATTTATCTTATAATCACATTATAAAACTGTTATATATTTAAGTATCATGCAGACACTGTTTATCAGTTGCAGATGGGAAGTCTCAAGCGAAAAAGAAAAAGTGGACCTTTCCTAACAACTTAAAAGGAACAATATCTTGCTAAGCCTTTTTCTCCAAAAGAGATTAATTCAAATTAACATAATAATCCCACTGAAGGCAAGTTCTACAACAAGAACACTTACTCCTCCAAAATGCCGTCATTCAAAAAGGGCTTAATTTGTTCACCTATCAATCAAGAGGGCCATGATGGCCCTATACATCGCCCACCAGAGTTCACCTGGCCTACTGACCTAGATTTTGACCCCTCATGACCAAGTGTTGAACTTGACCTAAAGATCATCAAGACAAACATTCTGACTAAATTTCGTAAAGATTTGGTTACAACTGTGGCCTCTAAAGTGTTCACAAGCTTTTCCTTTGATTTGACCGGTGACCTAGTTTTAGACCCCATATGACCCAGATTCGAACTTGACCTATAGTTTATCAAAACAAACATTCTGACTAATTCCCATGAGTTTCAAACTTAAATTGTGGTCTCTAGAGTGTTCAAAAGTATTTTCTTTGATCTAGCCTAGTGACCTCGTTTTTGACCTCACATGACCCAGATTCATACTTGACCTAAAAATGATGAAGACAAACATTCTGACACAGTTTCATAAAGATTGAGTCACAAATGTGGCCTCTAAAGTGTTCACACGCTTTTCCTTTGATTTGACCAGGTGACCTAGTTTTTGACCCCACATGACTCAGTTTGAAACTTAACCTAGAGATTATCAAGTCAAACATTCTGATCAAGTTTCATAAAGATTGGGTCAAAAATGTGGTCTCTAGAGTGTTCACAAGCTTTTCCTTTGATCTGACCTACTGACCTAGTTTTTGATCCCACTTGATCCAGTTTCAAACTTGACCTTGAGATCATCACGACTAACCTTCTGACCAAGTTTCATAAAGATTAGATCACAAATGTGGTCTCTAGAGTGTTCACAAGCTTTTCCTCTGATCTGACCTACTGACCTAGGTTTTAAACCCACATGACCCAGTTTCAAACTTGACCTAGAGATTATCAAGACAAACTTTCTGACCATGTTTCATAAAGATTGGGTCAAAAATGTGGTCTCTAGAGTGTTCACAAGCTTTTCCTATGAATTGACCTACTGACCTAGCTTTTGACTCCACATAATCCAGTTTCAAACTTACCTAGAGATCATCAAGATAAACATTCTGACCAAGTTTCATAAAGATTGTGCCAAAAATGTGGTTTCTAGAGTGTTCACAAGGCAAATGTTGACGGACGACGGACGACGCACGACGCACGTCGACCGACGCCGGCCAATGGCCGATCACAATAGCTCACCTTGAGCACTTTGTGCTCTAGTGAGCTAAAAATAGGTTATAAAACTGAAATCACATTCCAGATAATACAAAACTTTTGACAAGTCAGTCACTTTCAAATCAAGAAAAAACTTTAAGATATGAGACGATTCTAAGCATCACAATGAATATGGAGAAGTACTTGATCCTTTCCTTGTAACAAAGAGAAAACCATTTCAGAAATATTAATAGATATTCTGGAAATATTTGAAAAAGAAAATGTAAAAAATGGGTTTCTATCTTTAGAGTAGCGGCAAAGAAAGTACAACATGCTGATGTTACACGTATACATGCTGTTTCTAGATGTAATAAAATGATTAAATGCAGATGGAGTCTAGCAGGCTAGTTATGTATAACGATACATTTCTGGGTGGGGAGAGAGGGGGGTGGTGGGGGGGGGGGGAATGGTCAAAGAAAATATTATATGGTGGACACTTTTATTTCGGAAATGCTTAGCTACGAAATATTGTCTTTTCTGTATTTCTATTGATAGAAAATCTGTTGGTTATATTATATTATTTAATTTGTTCAGATCTTAAACAAGGTATACCTGTAAGTTGGTAGCCACGATTGAACAGAAAACGCATACCATAGCCACATCGCCACCACAACTGTATTGCGCCATCACTGATACGTTAGCGCCACCACTTTTTAAAAATAAATTGGCATAAAGGGAGATTTCATTACTGATAATGTTTGCCTGAGTAAGTAAAAAAATGCCGAGTATATTGTTGTATATTGTTTTGTTTTTTTCCTATTTCTGTTTTTTTTTTCATGTAAATAAGTATAGGAAATTATGTCTAAACACTATCCGACATATTACTCGGTATGTTTGTTAAATTCAGTTATAGAAACTTTATTTTGAATTCGGTTAACATTGTAAATAATGTAGATCTAAACTTTGTATACATTTTACCGCCTTTATACGCGATGTTGTTTTAACGACGTTACAGGTCGAATACAAACAGATATCAAAATGTACTATTGTTCGAATCAGGAGAAAAGCTCTTGACACCATAATTTTAATAATATTTTAATGAAATTACAGTCATTCTGTAATAATGCACTACATTCTCCGAATTTTTAAAATAAATGTTTGAAAATGGTGATAGCTGCAAGTCAAGTCAAGTCAATACTTTTATTCAGAGTCACAGTTTCACTGTATGGTAACTACACCGGTAGCCTTGTGTTAGGATCTGTCCAATATGGCCTCTCCCGAGCTAAAAATGTCAAAAACATCATGTAAGTTTTGATGTTTTCTACGATTAAACATATATTTTTACATAAAGATTTATTCCGTTTTCAGTTTTCATTCTAAGGTTTAAGTTATTTGATATAATAAGATCAGATTAATCCAGTTTTAATTACTTAGTAAATGAATGCCATTTGTAAAGAAATAAAGAAAAACAATTGCTGAAAACCCAGGCAGTTCTTTTCCGGAATTCAATGTTTATATCAGAAAACTGACACTTGTTTCATAAAAGTTAGCCTGGCTCCCTGGCTGCATGGTTATTGTTTTATATAAATACTGCAAGCAAAATGAGAAAATCTTAAGCCACTAAAATAGCACATTTTATCTGATGGCTGAACCATACAGCCTGGTGAAAGTTGACCAATGTAACCCTAGATTACCCCTGTAAACTGTTAACTACTGAGAACCTTATCAATTGTAAGGCAATTAACTATCCTACCTAATGACAAGTTCTCCTTACCAATTTGATAAGGGTCATTTGAAAAAAACATCCAAGATGTTGTTAATTTCTGGAAAGGTATAATATTGAGCCCATTCATGATTCAACAGTTTAATAGTAAATGTAAGTGTGAAAATATTGTATACGGATAATTACTTGGAATTAACATAAACTCAGGATCTTTTTTTTTATGAATTAAAGGTTTTATTAATTGTTAATTATGGAAACTCCACCTAAAGAAAGTGTTATGGTAAAATTAACCCTTACATAAAAAAAAAATTCAAATGTATTCTATGTGCAGAAATGAAAGAAAACGGAAAAGAAAGACAGCGCTTCTTTGTGGTCAAGAAAAAACATACTTGTGGTACATAATTGAGCAAGTTTGGGTATTAATATTTCGGAAGATGAGTACAGCGAAATTTGCTGTAGAAATTGTGCTAATGACTCGACTACGTATGACTCGCGCATTGCATATCCTACAGTGTTTTTTTGTTTTTTTTAAAAAATGTACATTTATATGGGGCATACATTGGAAAATTGTGAAAATATTATAATAAACAAATAATTGAAACAGCAAGAGTTGTCCGTAAGACAGCCAATGCTCGACAATTCAAAGTATTGTCCCAGAAGCAGGAAAATGTTACCCTAAATGTTAAAATATAATAAAAGAACAACATTTATAGGAAAAATATGGTAGAATTTGATTTCTCTTAGATGATAGAATTACAATATATTAGTTTCTAGTTTCTGGAGCAACATAAGCAAAATAGTGATTTTCCAGTATTTCAAACTACTAATTATGTAATAATTATATCATGCCACTAATACAGGTTATCTCATGGAACGGCCCATATTTAGAGTTTCAATCCAGTATCTGCATTAGTTTTGGAGATAGTAACTTGCATGCAAAACTTTAACCAGAAGTTTTATGTTCAAAAGGGGACAAAATTTGACAAAAATGCATGTCAGTTATTGGGCGTGATGCAATGAACTAGTTTTATAACCCCGAAGGCACATGTGAAGTTTAAATTTATTATCTGCAGTTATTCTGCAGATAGTAACTTGCACGCAAAACTTTAACCACATTTTTCTGTTACATATATTTTACTTCATATTTTCCTTTGTATATATCCTGTAAATACACTGCCTTCACACTTCACAAGAGCCACAAGAGGTGGTACATTGAGTGCTGTCATTATGGAAAAAGTCAAATGCAAATGGGGCAATTTTAAAAGTTAAGCTTTTGCCATGCCAGAAAAAAAAAACATCATTTCTTTTGAAATACCCATTTACAACATGCTCTTGGTTTGGTCTTATTTGTTCATAATTATTTCAAATTGTTTAGACCTTTAAGTACAGCTTCACCCATTCACTATTAAAGGTTTACTTTATAATGATCTAATTCTTGAAAATAGATCACAAATCATGCATCCCTTTTGTATGAAAGCATATTCCTGTTGCCTGATAAGCCATTACAAGCTGAGGGCAGGCCATAAATCCGTAAATTAGCTTCGGCTCATTAAATGGTGGCTAGCTCATGAAACCCTTAGATAACATGTCACACTGATAGCAGCTGATTATCACTAAAAGAAATTAATGGCAATTTGTCTCCCAAATTTATGAGACACTGTAAGCCAACTTTCACCAGTCCCTATGTTCGGAGCCAGAGGCAGTAAAAATGTCAATGTAGAAACAACCTGTTGGAGTTACTTCCCTCTTAATGAATAAACATATTATATGTAAATAAGAACAAACATAGGGACGGGAGCCAGTCTACGTAAAAGTAATATACATGTTTTATATGCTGTTCAATTTTGATGTTAAACAACTCTTTCTTGCTATGATTTGGTGTTGTTTGATTTTTGTTTCTCAAAGCGTAATTCTAAGCCTTAGTAAATAACGATTCTCAGGTAGAAACAATATATATAATGGTTACATAAAAGCATTTATGTCATTGTGACATGCTGCTTTAACTACTTGTTTATGTGTCTATCATTAATCAACCAATAGCTAGCTAGCCATCACGTGATCCTCACAATCTAATCAATTCTAGGTATCGCTATTATTCTCGTATATTTTTCAATGATTACACAAAATAGTTCTGAAGATTTATTTTCAATAAATACATAGTTATTTGGAGGATTTAGTATTAACAGTTTATATCATCATACGTATAAAGTAACATAGATTAACTAAGTGTTATTCTTTTCATCGGGGCGACCACAAAGTGCCTGCAATCAGTGTTTTTGGTTCGATTATTTGTTCTCGGAAAGTTACTCGGACTTAGAGATTCTATTTTTGTCAGCGGTCGTCGCCGCTATTCAGAGCTGACCTTGACAGTTACTGATCGCGTACGCTAAGAAGATAATAAACAAACATGGCGGATATACGGAAAACACTCGGACATTCTTTTGTGAAAAGGTTGAAATAATTCTGAACTCAAGGCCCATGGTACAATATTCAGGGTTCCCTGGGGCTACGATTACCACACTACGACAACATTTCGACCAGATTGAAGACTTTCCGCCAGACTTAGTACTAGTTATCGGTACTAACGACTTGTGCGACGCACAAATAAGCAGTGAAGGCGTGGCAAATCAGTTAATAGACTTGGCAGATACATCACTTTTTGTGAATTTGGTACCTAAGGTGATAGTTACCCAAATTTGCACCGCACAGAAGTGAGCTGACAGGTCAAAACACTGGTTCGATACTGAATGGTTTAACAACCGAGTAGACAAAACCAACTTCATTCTATCAACACTATACAACACACCACACCATCGTTTAAAACATTGGTAGTTGAAGGGTTTTTGGACAGACGATATGAAAGCTATGGTGTTTGCTCAAGATGGCTGTCACCTCAGTCCTATTGGCAAAATGAAGTTGTACAGGAACCTAAGGGCAGCTGTGGTCGCCTCGATGAACAGTTCCGTACTACGTGTGTAAGATAGGTACTTTTGGTTTGTTTACTTCATAGTACATTAGCCTAAGACTTGGCAAGGCTTTAAGTTCCTGAGTATTAATCAGGGATACAATACACACTTATATATATTATGGTTTGAATTGCTAAACCAGGTACATTAGGATTATATTAAGCACAGCAACAAAAGGGCTTTCATATAGCACGGTTACAAAAGGGTAGTAATGTAAAATAAGGGTTTTGAGTCAATCTGACCTTATTTAACCTTTTGACCACTTCTAAAAAAAACAAAAAATAAACAAGTTTTCATAGTACTATATGAAAACCTATAGTAAAATATGATTAAACACTTCTGCCAAATTTTTACCAAAATCCTGCCACGAAAACAGAATCAGTTTAACCTCACTTAACCTCTTGTTTCTATTTTGTAAGTGCACAAAGTTTAAAACCCAGAAGAAAAATTTATATGTTCTTATTGGTTAAAATAATTTATAATAGTTTGTTCATTTTGTTTTACATTATTAACTTTTAGTATTTTATACAGTAAATTATACAACGGTACTTTGTCTTGTAACATTTTAATGAAAAATAAACAATAATATCCACAGAGTGTACTTGTTTTGTCTTGATATTGAACATTGTTGTATTTTACATTTGGTATATACTTAATTACTTCTTTCGGCGGAGGAAGCCCAAATGGATCAAAGTACAAAGTATTCAAGTAACAAACCCAATGTGTTCCAGGTCTAACAGAATCGTTCAAATTTATAATTCCACACTCGTCCTTTGCTTTTGTTTTTGGTGAATTATTTCTACTAAATACACCCCTAAAGTTTATTATACCGAGTTGTTTTACCCATTGTTCAATTTCAAAGTTAGAAATAGGTTTGTTTATAATTTTTTTTTTTTTACTATAGGAATTCGTCTGTAAGTTCTTCTCTGAGAATCAACCTGTATACCCCGACCATGTCCTTTTCCACTTAACAAAGATGTAATCAAAGGTATTCCTAGACTAGCAGCCAACATACCTAAAAACCCACCATTTTGTTTCTGTTTTTGTGTTAATTTAATCACTCCAGATCCTACTAGTTGCTTTTTTTTGATTGGGTTTGGTAAGATTGGCGTTATAATATTTCTCTTTTTTCTTTGCTACCAAATCATACCTTTTCCCAAAGGGTTTTTTTTAAAAACCCCCCGGTTTTACGGGCCCCACCCAAAAAAAAAGGGTACCGATGCCTAGAGGGGCTAATATTTTTGGCGCTTTTTTTTGCTCCCCATTGGAAGAATTGTTTTTCCTAACAAACCAGCCAAAGCCCCAAAAAAATCCACCATTTTGCCCTTTGACTGGACATTTGTTTTTTTCAAAAAGGGAAATTTTTAAATCCCTTGTTATTTCAAAACAAAAAATTTTTTTTCCCAAAATTTGATTTTTTTTTGTGTTTTGTTAAAAGAAAAGGGGAAAAATTTTCCCAGTAAACTTTTCTTTTTTTAAATCAAAAAAGTTTTTGTGAAATTTTTATTTTTAAAAAGTTGTGCTAAATTTTTCTTTTTTTCCCATCTGAAAGGGTTTAAACTTTATTTTTCAATATTTTGATCCCTTAAATATATTTAACTTTTTTTTTTTTAAAAACAAAACAAGTTCTTTTCCCTTTTTAAAAATTTTTTAAAATGTTTTTTAAATTCAATACAATTGCGTAAAACCACAATATTAGCTGCTGGGGGGAATTTTAAAATTTTAAAGCTTTTAAACGTTTTTTAGGGCTTAGGATCTTTTTTTATTACTTCCTTTTTATTTTTCCAAGTTAAAAGGGAAACAAACCCAAAATTTTAAATTTAAAAAAATTTGACTATTTAGCGACCCCTTTTAGTTTTATTATTTTTTTTAAATTAAAAATTTTAAATTAATTAATATCATTTTATTTTTGGGATTTTTTTTGGGGTTTATTCGGGTTTCGGGAAAAAAAAAACACCATTACCAACTTCAAGAGGACAAGAGCTAAAAAGTGCAATTATTTTTTGCTGCATTAATTTTAAATGTATCTAAAAAAGGGTTGGGTTATGTTTTTTGTGAATTACTTTTATCAGGTTTTTGGGAAATAAAAAAATACATGTTGGGGTTTTTTGGGTTAAAACCAGCGGGAAAAATTCAAAAAGGTTATATTTTTTTTTTTGTGTATCATTTTGTTGTGTCCCCTTTTTCCCCGGGAAGGTTTTGCCATTGTTTTGTAAATCTTTAGAAATTTTGATTAAGTCCAAATTCAAAAAAATTTAAAACGTGGAACCCACAAAAAATTTTTTTTAGTTACATTTACTCTCCCCGGGATTCAGCAGAAATTAGTCTAAAAATTAATTCATCATATCTGCAGCTGAAAGTGTTTTTAAAAATTTTGACTTGGGAGGTAAAATATTAGTTTTTTAAACCCCTTAAAAAAAAGAATAATTTTTTTAAGGGAAAATTTTTGCTTTTTACCTCATTACCACCTTGGATTAAAAACCTTCCTAGTAGAAAAACCCTTTATTTTTAACCGGGTTTTGATCACCCTATTTTCAGCAACGCATTTTTAGTTTTAAAAGAGTAAATTATTTTTTCCCATTTGATTCTGCATAACCCTTTTTTTTAGTTCAATAAACCTTTTTCATTTTTTCCTTAAATAAAATTATTACAATCATTTACAATTTTTCCATTTTGTTTAACCAAAAACTGATAAAATTAATGAAGCTGCATTATTAATTAGAGAAATTTTTGATCTCCCCCCACCGTAATCTTTTCCCTTTAGCAAGTTTATTTACTTTAAAACTTATTTCAAAATAGCCTTTAAAAACCAATCAAAATAGGGACCCTTCTATCTTTAAATTGTAAAGGGATACCCGTTTTTTTTGTTGTTTTAAACATTTTTTCCCAAGACAGATTTTAAAGCTGTATCTAATTAAAATTAGGAGTTGGGTTCGTATCTTTAAAAAATATTGTTTTTTTTCTAAACTTTGTATTATTAATTTTATTTTTTTTTTTTTAAAAATTAATCTTTTTTTTTAGTTTTTTTTGCTGGCAAAAAGTCCCA
>NW_026460172.1:0-70497 GCF_021730395.1 Mercenaria mercenaria | reverse complement strand
AAAATCTTCATAAACTAATCTCTCCTTCTATTTTACCTATCACAATATATACTACAACAACACACTATGTAATGTTGATCATATTATAACCCAAGGACTCAGATTTTATGATACGCTAAGACAAGGGTATTCGGCAAGCCAGATACGACGCGGTTTAAGGGAAATAACTGTGTCAAGCAGAAAAGTGTCTCTTTGGATTGTTTATTGCACCAGATGTATTGAAAAGTCCCACATGAGTCTCAGCTATTGGTAACGAATCAACAGTACACTTTGCCACCGTAATAATAAAGTTTGTCTCTATGGCGGCTAACGCGAATAACCCTCAGCGAACAGTAGATGTGACGGATATGTACAATAGTTCGCGGCTCTATAGTTCGGGTACCGGATACTGGTCCCTGGCCTTATCATTGATTGAATTCATTTTATCAAAGAGCATCTGTTAAATGTCTATATCTTCTCCATTTGTTAATTTTGTATTGGCCGATAAGATAGGTATGGGCCCTCTCAGCTTTTATCGTTTCTTCAGCGCCATTTATATTCATTGGATCCTTGTAAATTTCAATGATTTTTGCATAACAATTTTCCGTTTTTCTTCCTCTCTCCGTAGCTGCTTTGTACACCGCAAAATTAAAAAGTAGATTATTTTGCATTTATTGTGTTTGTATATCAATTATCTCCTCCGATACACGGGTAAGATCACGTTTCAGTATCTCGTAATCTTGAGAATTGCCTGGTTAGAAAATGAGATTCTTACTTGACACGTGCGGTGTTCACTTTTTTCTTTGATTACGTTAAGTTTGGAATAAAATGAGAAACGAAAATAAGCATAGACACGTTTTTCAGGACATTAATATACACTTGTAAATAAGGAAAAGCCATAAATAACACTCGTTAAGTACCAGTCGAACGTCTTACACAAGAAATAGGTTGGGTCTCCTTGTCAGATAGTAGAAAATTCAAAAATTGAATCTGATTTACAAATATAAGCATGGTCTTTAACCAGAATACCTGAGGGAAGATTCAACTATATATGACTTGAGAAATAATTCTAACTTGGTGACACTATCTAGATGTACTAACATTTACTCGAAATCCATCATTCCATCATCACTTAATCAATGAAATGAACTTGATAATAGCGTCGGTGATTGATGAATGTATTACAAATGTTCTCAGACCGTTCGCGTGGGGATTGACCCAATCATCCGGGACGGTTTGCATTAAGTGTTGCATTTTAGAATCATCAAAGTTTACTTATTAACTGTGTTCACTCAAAATGTGAGAAAAATTTTCTTGTATTCTGTTCAGTAGTGTAATCTTTATAGACCAATATCCGTAATTATTGTATAGCTAGCTGTTCACACTACGCAGTCCGACCTGCTGATTTGTCTGTTACTAAACATATATTACATGTCTGCCATGTGATTGTGTTGATGTTTATAGTTATAGTTTTATATGTCACTAAAGTATACATTTTTCCTATCTTACATGTATTAATCATGAAACGTTCGTTTATACGATTCATCAACTTCTCTGTGATTAGATATCATTGCGCATCTCAGTCACTTACATCAGGTTGGTTTTAACCGATTATAAATTATTTGAAATATTGACATCTTTGTTGTTATTGATGATTATATTAAATGTACTTGTATATATTGTAACTATAATACTTCTTTGCGTTTACCGTCATTTATGGCAAATGTAGTTATTTATATTGAGTTATATTGTGTTTATACATTTATCGTGTAAATGCTCTTCAGTTATGACGGAAATCAAGATGATAATAACCTAACTATTTTTATACGGACATGTACGTTTCAAACCGTGGCAAATATTGCAAAATGAAAGTGAAGGTAGGGCTGTCAAAATGACGCTATACACATATTTTGAAGAAAATACATATTATTATAATAAGTTAACCATATTCCATCAGTGGGAGTACCTAGATAAATATGTTAAACACACATTCAAAGCAAAGTTAAACGAAAAATACTTTTGAATAAGGAGTTTGATATTTTCTACAAAACAGAACAGTGGCAGTCGAAGTAAATATAATATTACACAAAATATATTTTCCCTAAGAAGCTTAGCTTTGTATAAAGTATTTCCTACATCCTCTGAACAATTCAATATATTATGAATAGAAATGGTCTGTGAGGTATAAATTTCAAAAATTAAAGTTCACCTGAGGGATGGTCTCCAAACACTTTTGATAAACCTTAACAAGTATATAGCGCTTCCTGTTCAAAGAAAACATGTAGTATATAGTTCAAAAGCAAGGTCGATCGGGGCGGAGATGGATCGGTCGGACATGTCTCCGGCTTTGTAACAAAAGTACAACTATAGCTTTTTTCTGTTTTGTTTTCATCATTTTCTTTTCGTTTGTGTCATTGAAACATCTTTTCTTGGTGCTTTTCTTCATTTCGTTAAATTATAAAACCGCCATTAGTTTAATTTACAAATGATTAGATGACGTGGGAAGGGCTCCTTATAATTGGTATAACTTAAAGTCCAGCCTATTTGCTTTTTACAAACGTTTGATGTGTTTATCATGCATGTAATGAAGCTATGCAGTAAAATATGATTAAACTAATTATAAACAACGAAATAATCTTTTCTTCCCTTTGACCATTGAAGGAAAGAAAACTTTAGCAGGAAGGTCGAAAAAATATTTTGGTACATTAATTTGTCCAGTTTTAACTACTTCGGTCAAAATTATCTCGTCAGGGTTATTTCTGTGACAACTTAACGGTACACATACGGAATGTTTTGCTGATATCCTCGGGTAATAGGCGGCATTCTTGCTGTTTACGATAGTATAACGAACTACACTCATATAGTAATGCCGCAGAATCAGCCTCGTTATTAACCAAAATATAATCCTCGAACGGAATAGTATTCGCACCTACAAGAATCTCATTTCATATTTTTGAAGATCATTTTCGTGAAAGTCACAAGTTCCCCTAAAATCATTTCTGAACGGAAATACGCTTCGATCGAAGAAGAGTAATCGTCAACATGATGATAAATTTCTACAGGAGAAAAGGATTGTACTGCAAGTTCACTTGTTTTGTTTTATAAAAATTCTAACAAAAATTTCGAAAAACTTCTACAGAATCTTATGTGCTTTCATTTACCCATGTAAATTAGAAAAGGATATCAACAGTTGTTTCCAGAAAACACCCAAGAAAATTTGTAAAGTAAATAAAAATAATTTGAATATTAGCAGCATCTGATCCTTAAAATACGGACTACATGTTCCATTTTCCGGCTCTGTACTATACATAACAAAACCTTTTTGTAATGAATTTTACGAGTTCCTGTATGCTGCACTGCCTAAACGAATTAATATAAACAATTACTTGCTTGTTTTCCGATCCAACATTTCACAAATGTATATTGAACAAATGTACATTGCAACTATGTTACTTGATCGAATGAAAGAAAATATGTTTAAACTAAAGTTCTGAATTTTGTATTATTTATACTTTAATAATAAAACTATTATGACTGATATCGCCTCTTTTCATTTAATTTCATTTCCTACTTCATGATAGTTTAGTTTTCAACAAAATATTATACGTTTGTTACAGGTGTATGAATTCGCAAAAAATGACGTTAACAGTCTGAAAAGTAAATATGAAGAAGATGTTCATAAACTAATAGATCGGGCTTATTCCTTCGTCGGAGCGAAGTCGGACTTTGTCGTAAAAAGTAATTTTGAACTGGTTATATTCCACGATGATAGTACAAAGTTACTGCTAGTTGCTGGAAAAAAACAACATAAATTCCTCGCAACATACGACATTAAAGGGAATCCAAAGGTAAGACATTCACAGTTTTTGGAAATGACATAACTGAGCTACGCTTAACTAGTTAAAATTTGAACAACATCTCATTCTAAACCACTGTATAGATGTTAACGAAACTTGGCGTGGATGTTGTTGGATGGTCCTGTTTCAGAGTTGTTCAAAGGTTCCGCTTGGTTGCACATAGGGCCGCCAGAGCTATAAATAGGGAAAAAACATTTTTAAATGACACCTCCTTCTAACCCGATGGTCCGATTTTGAAATAATTTCGCACAAATAGTCGTTATGCCACACTCTACCAATATTGTTTAAATCATACCGCTTCGGAAAAAACATGGCTACCAGGGGGCGTGTTCAATTTTAAACTAAATTTTATATATAGTAGAAACTTAGTAAATTTCTTTCATAAAACTGTTAGTCTGATTTTGAAATTATTTCACACAAAATTAATGGTCCTTGTGTGACCTTCTACAAATGGTCAAATTTTCTGATTCGTAAAAAACATGGTCACCAGAGGGCGTTGTCACTTTTCATCAACAATTTCTTCATACAACATCTCCTCAAAGACCACTGAATGAATTTTGAAGAAACTTTACACAAATAATCTTTGGGTGGCACTCGCTCAAAATTGTTTCTTGTTGATATTTTCTGTGCGGGTATATCAAGATTTTCAATTAATATATATTATCTTGTCATTCTGTTTTCTTCGGTGGGAAGAAATAACATTAGGCGCTTTGGAAAATTAGTGTTTCTGCAGTTTGTTATCTCTTTCGTTGACTAAATATCTATACAGTATTAATTAAGCCATGCAATTCTATTTAATGTGAACTTGTAGACGGAGCTTTGGGCGGATGAACCAGGATATTTGGCGGGATCTGGCTTACAACTGAAACAGCTCGTTCAGTCTAAGAGTCTCTTATTTAGTCCCCTATTAGCTGAAAATCGGAAACCAGTTTCCGGGACCATAGGATTGCGCTTTTCCGCCCTTCCGTCTGTCTACCTTTCCACAGTTTCGTGTCAGATTCATAACTCTGTCACTCATCAAGGGATTTTGATATTACTAGGCGCAAAGGTTCCCCATGATTAGACAACGTGTCATGCCCAAAACCTGGACCCCTGGCTCAAGGTCACACTTGGAAGTCACAATCCGTAAAGAGATTTCAATATTACTTTGCACAATAATAAGACGATGTGTTATGCACGGCTTTCAGATCCCTAGCTAAAAGATCACGAACGGGGTCTGTTTCTTGCCCGATCAAGAACTCTGGCATCCATCGAGGGATTACATGTACAACATTGCTTGTTTCCAATAATCAGACAACATACCATGCGCAAACCTAAAACCCTAGCTAAAACACCAAGGTCATACTACTTGGAGATCAAAGGTCAATATGTTTTTTGATCTGTCCGGTCTATAACTTTGTCATGCAAATCAGGTTTGAAGATTAGTTGGTACGTGTCATGCGCAAAACCCGGACCCTTTGCTCAAAGTTCATGGTCACACATTTACTTTAAAGGCCAACACGTTTTTTTCTGTCCTTAAGGGATTTAATATTACTTAGCCCAAATATACCCCCATTAGACTCCTACCTCAAAGGTCAAGGTCACACGTTGATGTCAAAAGTCAGCAGGATTTTTTCCTGTATGGTCAAAAACTCTGTCACCCATTTACGGATTTTGTTATTACTTGGCACAAATGTTTCCAATAATGAGACAACATGTCTTACGCAGCATCATTAACTGTAAGACAAAAGTCGCGGTCATAGTCAGAAGTCAAACATCAGTAGGGTTTCTTGTCCATAACTCTGTCATCCATCCAGAGACTTTAATTTTACTTGACCCAAATGTTGTTCATAATAATACAATGTGTCTGTGTCTTGAGTGATACCCACACCCCTAGCTCTTAAGTTCAAAGTCACAAATGAAGGTCAAATGTTAAAATTGATCTTTTCCTATCCAGTCTTTAAAATATTTCAATAAAAGCTCATGTGTCATATGGACCAAATTGAAAGACTTTACTGGTGTACATTTTTCAGAATTATTTTTTCTTTAATATGGTGATTTCTTACATTTTTTCTCATATTTTCAGTTTCAGAATGAATGTTTTCATAATTGAAATTAAATACCTTTTATATGTATGAATGTATTAACAGTCAACAACTGAGAGTTTTGTATTTGTAAATTTTAATATAAATGTTAAGTTATAACTTATTGTTTATATAGGACAAATCTTTATTACACATCATTGACAGAATGATACGAGGGTTCTGCAAAACGTTGAGTCACTAATGGGCCTCCGTAGTTTTATCGCAGGTATTTATTTAAACGAACGGCGTGTCCAATAGCTAACGATATCCGTTTAGTTCGCGCAAATTGCTTTTCAAATGACCGAGTTGCTTTAGATTGAAATACATGCAGTCATACACAATGAACAATTTACCGGTACTTGTCACATTATAAAATGGACGAAAAGGCTAAAATTCGTATATTAAATGCCGCATTAGGCTTGAAATAGATTTAAAGCAGATACTTGATGAATTGTGTGGTATATATGAACCTCAGGTCATTTCAATGCGCACAGGTTTAGGTGGGTTGAAGCTTTTCAAGCTCTGAAATTATCTGTCGAAGATGATACCCGTTCTGGTAGACCTAAACCCTCAGAAGGCAGTGTGCATACAATTCCGAAAATAACTTTGCGCTAGGGGGGTACCTCATTTGCTCCCTAAGGAGCAAAAGAAGCAACGCCTTAAATGTGGTCGGGAACGAACTTTTGAAAACATAAAAAGGCTGTGATAGTCGGGTTATATCTAACTTTCTAACAGCTGTCGAAACCAGGATGCACATGTTTGAGCCACAGAGAAGAGCTGGTAATAAGCAATGGAAGCGAAAAGATAAAAAAAACGCACCTGTATTGTCAAGAGAATCATATGTTCGAAAAAGATGTATAAAATTTTCTTCAATTTTAGTGGGCCAGTCGTTCAAGTGCCTTGTCCATCTGGCCATACAGTCACTGGACGATTCTACAAGAACTTTGTATTGAAGAAAGTGAAAAAGCTTTATAATAAGACACGTCCAAACAAAGAATGGTCAGGTGTTCATCTTATTCAAGACAATGCCACCTCTCACAGGTGCGAGGATATTAAGTCTTTCTTTGGTTTCTGAAAAAGCGGAAGCTGTAAAATTCGCCTGACCGGAGTCCCTGTGACTTTTTTATTTCCAAGGCTTACGAAAATGCTTCATAAAAAGAAATATTAGTCCAGACATTCGCTGGTAGCGCCATTTATCTGTGTCTCAAACAGATACCAAAGAAAACTATTTATCTGCTTTTCGCGATTGGGTAAAAAAAAATATAAACATATTTTCGATAAATGGTGAATACTTGGAAAGTTTGTACTAAAACTAATTTTGATAAAACATAGCACTTAAGAAATCCTAGCCCAATGATAGGAATTTTTGTAAGACCCTCGTATCAGATCATTATGTTATACTGCAGAAGAGAAAATAAGTTGCCTTCCAATAGGGGACTTTCTATTGCACGACCACTTTTCAGTCACATCCTTTACAAGGACTGCACTTTTTGTCGCGTATAATCCCAAAAGTTTTGTTGCACTACGATTTTAATCGTTCAGAAACTCGGAGCTTGCACAATCGCTGCAACAATACTAACAAATATTCGGATTGACATATCTGGTTTGCGGTACCGGTTCTAATCTTTTCCCCCATCGAGTAAATATTAAGTATACACTGACGAGATATGAAAACGCAACAAACATATGTCTGAATATTTTTACTACAAAAAGCATCACCTTGAATACAGACACATCTCGATATACTATACCCGTTGTGTTCATATTCAAATTTAATCAGCACAACAAACTGTAAAATAAACACAATGGGTATAGAGTATCGAGATGTGTATGTGTTGAACATGATGCTTTTTGCAGTTAAACTAATCTATATATTCAGGCATATTTTTGTTGATTTATCATAGCTCGTCAGTGTAGATAAAAATGACTGTGGTTCCAGCAAGACACATTGGCAATTCAATAGATGTTTTTCCTGCTCTTGTTTTTGGTGTTCTCTTTTTGTTGTTAGGTTTGACATCACACCTGCAATATTATAACTCATGTCGTGAGCCTTTTCAAGCTTTAAATGGCGGAGGAAGACCCCAGGTACCCCACCATGCGTTATGGACGTACAGAGCAATCGTATCAACTAAGACTGCAAACACTTCTTGGCCTACTGGTGATAGAAATTTGAATGAATTGATTTCATTTCAATATCATAGAAAGTCTCAATTTATATTCCGATGAAATCTATTTAGATAGCTTTTTCCGAAACCCCGTTCGGAAAATATGTACATATTCTTCGTCTGAAATATTTCTGATAACTTTGATACTTTTTCTTTTAGATAAGACGTTTCGCTGGTCAGGCTGACTTGAAACCAGGACAACAGCCGTACAAGGTAAACAACATCTAAATATTAGTTGAGGATTCATTTATACGACAATTTATTACAATAATATTGCAGCTCGAAAGAAATATTTAAAAATGCATCTAGGAACCTGAATCCCATGGGGAGATCAGGTATTAGCATACATTAAGAAGCATAGATATATCCAGAACATTTTAAAATAAGTAAATAACTGAAAAAGCATCCTATAAAGAAACATATTCTCAATTGCATCATTATATTTTATGTTTTGACAAATGCAAACAATTTATCTACATATGTAGATTGGCAAAGAGGTAAATGCATTTGTTTCGTTTGGTTGTATACATTCAGTAGTAAACTGGATTTATCAAAATCAACACTATGAAGGATTAAGTTTTCTTACTAGCACGTTAACGGAAAGCTCAAAATCTCGTCCTGATATCATGTGTTTTTAAAAGGATACTAACGTGTCTTTCTATAAAACATACACTTCTGAACTGTTTCCCCAGTTAAAGTACTAATGCTACTCACTGATAACAAAGTTAACTGAATAAATACACACCTGATTACGTTTATATTCTTTTTAACATTGCACAACAGCCTATATATCATTATTCGCATTACTGTCGATAAATTTATTATTATTATAAAGGCGCTCGCGGTAATTTTTTTCGGACAGTTCGATATTTACTTCAACGCCGTGCCAATTTGGTTGTTCCTTATCCCCGTACCGTACTCGTACCATACATCCGTATTCGGGAACTATCGGTTTTGTTCTGATCTATGACATGACACACGTAAAAATCCGCATATAAGCGAGCGCGTAGCTCGCCTTACGGCAATGTGTAGGCGAACATAACAAAGGTGTGCCAAATGAGGCAAAGTGATGTAGCTGAAAAATTTTCGTCGACGTCTGGGCGCCGCCATTTTGTTCTACTTCCGTCAAAGTCGGGATTTTTTTTTAAATTTCATATTTGAGTTACAATTTCTATATCCATTTGGGTGTCTTTATTTTTAAAAAGTTATGTTACGAAAATAATTTCAATTTTGCTTTTATTTTAAGAAAAGCGCGTCCCTAGTAGACAGGTGCTCACAGGAAATGCTTTGTTGGCAGTGAATACAGAACTTCATTTGATTGCTGAATATTATCCATCACTCAATAATATTGCAAGAAAGATTTCCAGTTGGTAGAAAAAAAAATTATTTTCTTTTAAAAGATCAAGCATTGGCCAAAAATAAATGGGATAAAATGCCACTAATAAGCATAAAGCCACAGGAACGCGGTCAACAGGTAATGACGTCACCGTGACACCGGCTTTCCATAAATTTTGCAACGTATGATATTCGCTGTTACAAGTATGATGACACAAATTTTTTGTTTCTTTTCCACTGAATATGTTCTCGCGAATTATTTTAAGCAGTGAATAGTTTCTTTGTCGTTTAAGCTACGCTCGCTCTGAGGCTTTGCCTTTTTCATATTAAGAAATATGCCGTTTGATTATTTTATACATTTCTAGGTCACATGTTCAAATTCTTGACGTCTAAACACTGAAAAAGGTTTCCGCAGCATTTGTTGAGAAGCCTTTAACCTGCACCTTTCAAACTTAGTGGGGTTATTGGCCAAATGGAGTAGATATTCTTGCACACCGGACTGGCGTTTCCGGTGATTTTATCCATGCCGGCAAAACCCGTCTGGCACCCCCATGCCAGATGACTCTCGTGCTGTTAATGACAACTAGTGGTCATGTACTGATAATATATTGTTTATGTAAAATACGAAAAAAGCAGGTACCTTGATAGTTTCTCTCCGTTCCTTATAGTATATTTCTCGAATCAAAATACGTTAGTTTACTGTAAGAACATAGCGTTACGCTACAAACGATAAAACTAAAGTGGAATTTTGTTAATGTGCGTAACGCAATACATCATGACGTCACTCCTGCTTACGGACGTTAATTTCCCACGCTTAATGTTCATTCTCTACTATAAGAAAGAGTGCTACGTGAGTATATCTACCTGTTATTTGTAAAATACTGTATGAAAAAAGAATCTGTCACCATAAAATTCTAGCATATATACAATATGCAAGAAAAACTATCAGTCATGTGTTTACGAATCAGATAGAAATATCCGTCTCTCGGCCACCTGCACATGGTCGGTAATTCGGCAAGCCTCATTACCGCCCAATGCGCAGGTCCCCTCGGGACGGATATTATTAACCCATATTGCTTTTAAAATCAATATGTTAAAGGTTAAGGATGCAGCAGCCTGAATTATTCATCTCTGTTTTTTTCCTTTACAAATACAGAAAAAAAGTTCCTTCAGGGTTTATTCCAGATATTCCTCAGGTATGCGACCTAGGGCTATTTTATCCTCTTGTTAACTACCTTAGGCTGTGGACAAAAACAGAATATTGTCAAAGATTTTGGGTCAATATATGCCATTGTTTGAAATAAAAATTGATTACGTCACACCCACCTCGTAATTTAATTTAAGCCAAATCTAATATAATGACCTACAGATTTTCTTTTTGTTTTAGATTAGGTAGACGTAAGCAAATACATATGCATAGTTTGATTTAGTTCTGTTATGTGAAACTCGATAAATTAGCAGAAATATCAATTAAGATTGACAAAAATATGAAAAAACTTACCATCGGTCTACTGAACAACTATTGTTCTTTTTTTACACAATCAATTTCTTTTGATTTCTCTGTGCATGTCTCAACTAGAAATATTGTTTTCTGTTTAAAAATGCTTAGATTTCAATTTATACTAGTAATTGTACTTTTCTGAAACACATAGTAGGAGTATGGAAATTTTGAAAAATGTTCCAAATAGCATCATATCTGAGGAGAAATAAAACTGAAACAGTGCTGCTGGTGACCTAGTATTTTCATTTCATTTTTCATACATCATAACATAATTTTGTCATACAGAACATTTCATCAAAATCTATTATTGCGAAAAACAAACGACGAAACTGCAGCGAGCGTCTTTAACGTTACACGTCTATGTAGTGCTAACAAGAATATCGTTTAAACTAGTTGACAAATTACAATTTAAAGGGGATGTAATGTAAATAAAAAGAGATTAAGGCGAATGATTACAAACCATTACCCAAATACGCATACAGCGCAAATACTTGTTTCTTTGGGATTTATGTCACATCGAAACGTTTTAAGTCATAAGGCAATTGTCCAGTTTTTCTGGAGGATGACTCTGGTATGTTTTAGGCAGGGATGTCTGGTTAGAACGACCGTGCTTCCATAAGCTATTTGGATAGCTACCACATGTGTTTTAACAATAACATTATTTAAGTTTTGAAATAACATTGGTTTATATCATGTTCATTCAGACGAAGGTAGTAAAGGAGGTATCTGAAGATACAATGCTTGAACTGCTAAAAGAATTGTGGAAGAAAGGGAAAACAAGCTCTGAAGAAAACCCTGACAACTTTGCAATTGGGCTCTTGTGTATGCGGATTGCACATTTTCTACATACTATGGCAATGGAAAACAGGACTATAAAAGATAACATCGAAATTGCTTTTTATGATTCGGATGACCGTCTGCACATAATATCAGCTGGAAGATGCGAAAACAAAGTCCTTGCAACGTTTGACAACAAAGGTAACCCCGTGGTAAGTTAACAACATCTCATTACTGATATTTGCATAACATGTATTGAATAACCAGTAAAAAATGAGATGCGATTGCATTTTAGAAAAGTTAAATATTTCAAAAATCATTTTAAGTTGAAAATTAAACTGATCAAACAAAATGATCAGTATGTGTAAAAACGGATTGAATACAGTCTTTCTCTTATTTTGACAACAAATTTAATTTGTATTTCAGATTTTGCACTTAAGCGGTCAGGAATATACGTCGTCTCCGGAGGTAAGTTGAAATGTTCTCTATGTCAATGTGTCGTTACTGGTTTGCATCACAAATGCTTAAGATTCCAAGTTTAGATTATATAGTTGTTCATGTTCTAGATTTATGAAGTCCTACGGCGATGAAGATATGTTTGAGGTATGCTCATAGAGTCGGTCGATCTTTTGATAGAACATTTCGCTTGCGAATGCTATTGTCTACGGTCATCCAAAGTCGTAGAATGATAGCCCCTCGAAATCAGATGCGTTCTAGATATTGAAACTGCAATTCGTGTCCAGATAGTAATTGGAACATGCGTGGACAAACGCCTGTCAAACTTCACAATCTGAGTAAACAGTGTAAACAGTGATTGCAATGATCTATAGCCTAAATAAAGCTTCTAATAAATAACACATTCACCTTTGGCTTTGGTCTGTTCCTCCGGAACCTTTTGGTGTTTCCTTTTTGATTTTCTGTCTCCTACAATGGCATTGAGTGCATATGTGTTTGATTCTTCATGTTTGCTTTTCTGTTTTTAATATACCTGAAATGTTTGTGTATTACATACCATGCCTTTTGTTACCAGTGGTACACTGTCTAATGGGGGTTAAGAGTTAGGTCAGGCGCTCACCATTAACAGGTTCGAGCTCCCCCGTGGAGTTTTTGCCACTGACCAATTCAAGGCGGTGTACCATTGTGATCCTTTCTTTGTTCGCTGTGTTCTCCTCACCTTAATCACAAACAATGACTATTTATTATTCACAGGGCAATGTCTACATTTTGAAATGTGACGAAATTAACACAATATCGCTTGGGAGAATGATTTCCAAAACATGTGGAAATGAAGGTAGAAAAGATGACGACAACACTGGAAAAGTCAGAGGTTTACTTCAGGCGGCCATAACTTATTTGCCGAAAGAGAAGGATAAAGTTTGGAAGAATGCTGAAATCACAGTCTATGATGACAATTATGACGCGTGGAAACTAAGAGCTGGCAATGGACAGAAAAAGTTTGTTGCGAATGTGGATGGAAATAAAAAAGTGGAAATAGTGAGGTCACAATAGTTAAAAGATTTTCGAGTCTTGAGTAGTTTCTAAATATATACGAGTGATAACTTGCCTGCAATGTTCTTTTCAAGTAGGAGTGTCCAGATTATATCAATTGTTACTGTTATCATATCTATTTTGGCATAAACTGAAGTCAAATTCATCATACCATTGTTTTAACATACCATTGAAATATTGATACTGATTATTTTGTCCACCTACTTATTAACAGAAAGGGAGCGGTGTTCTAGTGGATAAGGTGTCGGCCGCTCAATCAAGGGTCGTGGGTTCAATATGTTGCTTGTCGTTCGGCAGCCTGGCACTTCTGTCAAATAATATGGAACACACTTAGCACCCCAATATCGAACTCACGAGATCAAAGTATTGTTGTTAACTCACAGAGCTAACTGAATGAACTGGCCGTTCGAGCGATTGCCTTGCCTTCTTACTTAATTACTTTTTGTATCAATGTACATGTCTTTGTTTGAGCTGAGCGTCTTTTTCAACAATTTTTCAGTTAGATTTACGACGGTGACTTCTTGTAGCAGTGAGCGCTTACCACCCACACTCTCACCTTCACTTTTTAAAACGAATGTACATTGTATTCTAAATCTGGAGTATTTCTTTTCATTTCATCTTTTTAATGTAACTTTAAGATTTACATTTGCATTGGAGATGGTTCAACAATCTTCATCAAAATACAAGTTTTAAAACCGAGTGCATCTTTTGAATTCATTTATTTCCAATCTAGCTTGGTTTGATAAAAAGATAATGCGTAACAATGATAAACAAAAGGAAGTTATAATACATTTGTTCTTTGTAAATGTGCATTTCCGATAAATTTCGGTTACACATATAATGGTCAGTGCAAATCTTTAACACATATAGTATAATTTGTAAAAAGGTAGTTTGGAAACACAGTGTGCAACAATATATCACTATCCTACTATTCTATTAATGCTGGGCGCCAAGCGTGTAAGTTATTAGTACCATTTTCCGTGTCTTTGGTTTGACGCGGACAGGAATCGAACCCAACGAGCCTCCGCACTCGAAGCGGACGCTATACAACTAGGTTACTGAAGCGGTACAACATTGGTACAAGTAGCAATTACAACTGATGAAGATTCATCATTTACGTCATAATTATGCAGTTATCTATAAAACTAATTGCTGCAAATGATAATATCCAAACCTTTTTTATTCCTGCATGACACAACCTCAAACCAATATACAGTCCTTCCAAAGCGACACTTCTATGCGTGTGTTTGCTTTGTATGCGAGTGGGTTTGTAAACGCTGCCAATTGGGTAATTTTGTATGAATACACACCAACGTACTGGGGACTACGCTACTATAACAAAATAGCGCCTTAAAGAAAAACCTCGAGCCTCGTTACCGCCTAAACAGTTACCCAAGTGCCGGATATTCCCATCTTTACCCGCAGCCAGTGAAAGATTCTTATCTTAACACGGGATTTTCATGCTATTTTCGCGCTGATTTTGTTCAGCAATCGCCATGTGTTGAAATCCATGATGCAAAAATGTTTCAACAAAGCATATAGGCTCATATACATGTCAGAAATAATTGTATTGTACGACGGTTCTAAATAGGTATAAGTACAGATTTGACATACAGTTGTCTGCACGTGATGTTTTCTTCAACATCAGGGCCGTAAAAGTTAAATTTGATCAAAACTGCGTTTTAAAAATTTTGTCTGATGGATGGGAAGGGTACACCCTCACACAATTGCTTATCAGTTCTGTTAATTCAATAATATATCACATCGTATGTGTATTGTGGTAGCAGTAAAATTTGGTATTTTGGTGGAAAGAAGTTCGAAAAAAAAGATTGTTGATTGAATTGACAGAGACGATGAAATCGAAAACAATAATAATCTACAGATGAGTTCCTTAGGTGTCAGAAAATGCAAAATGTAATGTATCGAATGAATGCCGATATCTTTATTTCTCATTACACAAGTACAGTCGTTAATGGGAGCATGAAAACAGAGACATTTTACTGCCGGGCCCGTGAAAAAAATGTTGTAAAATATTTTTATTTAATGGATAACTTTAAGATAGATAACGACATTATTCAGTGTTATATATGATTTATTCATACTTCATTCATGTTACTTGGACAATGTTCAGGTGAAAACTTCTTGGCACATACTTTCAATATAATCTTAAGTGGGATACTAATATTAAACATGTTTGCAAAAAATAGCATCATATATTTGGTTATTGTATAGAATCAGAGATTTTTAACAGTATCATATCGAACTTTGTTTTATAAAGCATATGTTTAAACGCACCTGGATTACTGTGCTATTATTTGTTGGAAAACGTCTATAATCAACACAAACAAAATTATAAGACTACAAAAACGAGCCTGTCGTACTATTTTTGGTAACGAATTTCAAGGTTTTGATCAAGATTTGAAATTATTTGATAAGCGTCTTTTTTTCAGAAGGCATGTGTCGACTGGTTTACATACTAAATATATATGAAATATTTCTGTAAAAGCCACAAATGACACGTCCTTAACTGTATATATATCAAATACAAACTGTGAAATATTTAAAGATAGTTTTTTTATATTCAGGGCCAATTGTATTGAATTGTTTGATATCAAAACCTAATTTCATTGCCACTTTTCATTTTATTTCATTATTACATTTTCATTTTAAATTCAACTGTATAAAATTGATCGATGGATGAATGAATTTTAATGCTAACTCCATTTCATATCTTTTGTTTTATGCATACATGTATATAATTTCTGTTAAAATTTTGTATAAAACCATTCCTAAAATACAGAATATAGCCGCATTTTATAAAATAGATACAAGAGACTCTAATATGTGCACCCCAACACATTTACAAATATACTCTTAAAACAGCACTTGTAAGTAACTTTTAAAATAACATATAATTAACATTGAAAACATTCGCCTCATTAATACTATGCAATAAGAAATTTACATAGAAAAAAGAAGAAATATATGACGCTGTAAAATGTTAAGACAGGCAAATATATGCTTTACTGGTATATATAGCATTGAAATACTCTTTTTCTTGGAAACATAAATATAATATAATCATTAGGATATGAAAGTATATATTAAAACAACAACAATATCAAATGCATTTAAAATACCTATGACTGCATTTAACTCATCCATGATCAGAATGATTTTTACACGAGCATTCAGGCACAACATGTACTTTGTTTGAAAGAGCCATGTACGTTTGCATTTGGTAGAAAATACTAGTATACTTTGTATCGCGGTAAATCTGGCAGTTTTGTTTTTCAGTTTCCATGCTTCTACCTTTAAAATGGTATGCTATATTGTACATTTTCGTGATTGAAACTCTAGTATTTTTGCTATTAAATAATGATCAGTTTCAAAAGGAAAAGTGTCGGAAAACTGGAAAAAAGACATTCCCAGTGTGGGATTCGAACCCATAACCGTCAAGAAATCTGAAATATTACCTGACAGCGTGTAAAGCAACCTGGTTTTCTACACATCTGACAGAAGAAAAAAGAAACATAAAAATCCGTCGATAACCAAATATAAATGACTGGAAATGGTGTTTTTTTTTGTTTTTTTTTCTTTTTGTTTTGTTTTGTTTTTTGTTGTTTTTATTATTTACGATTTGTATGCAAAATCGGGAACTGTGTGTCATTGCGGAGTTCTTGTCTCTACATAATAAAACCTGAAATATTACTTTGAAAATATTCACAACTGTCCTTTCTAAACAAATCAAGTTTCCGCTAGCCTATTATAGGGAAAAAGCGCAAATAAAAAAAAATGCTATGTTACTGCTATTCTTCTTGATTTAGGGTCATGTGTTTGCCTAAGATCTATGTTATTCATATTAATCACCTCTATAACTCTATATTTTTTCCTGTCAAATTTAAGACATGTTTGCCTTCATTCGTAAGCAGGTAGTGAAACAATATACGTGAGGGTCATGGGTTTATGTCCTACTCTGCGGTCGTCATTTGTTTACCATTTGTAATACTTTTTCTTTTTGAAACTAATCACGATTTAATAGAAACTGGTACTATTTAGAGTTTTAATCATTATAATGTATTTAATGAATACATAATAATATAACATTTCAAAGGCAGGAGCGCAAAAGAATGAAAAACATATGAATTTAACTCCGATTGTAATAGCTGTCTTTGGAACGAGTAGTATACTTCTGCAAAGGGTAGAATGTTCGTCTACAATATTGTCTGTAAATCGGTTCTTTGATTTAGACGGAATTGAGGGAGAAACTGTCTGCTTAGCAATTTAGTTAAAACATAAGTGGGGACTACAGTATACAATATTCAGTACTTTTAATGTTAACATTTTACATGGACAACTTTGATTGAATTTTGAAAGCATTGACGTACCACTTACAAAAAGAATATAGAACTTCTTCGATTGGCTGACCGCCTCTGTGGTTGGGTGGTTAGGGTCGCTGACTTAAAATAACCTAAGCTCTCACTGATTGAAGGGCATTGGTTCGAGCACTGCTGCCGACCATGGGGCCCGTCTTATCAAGATACTTACGAGAATATTTCTCGTATCTTTCTCGTAAGTCCCTCGCAACGTTCTCGTAAGTCTGACAGGTGTCTTATGAAAATTATCGTAGCTACGATATCGTAAGTTTCTACATAAAATCCTCGTAAAGTTACGAGAGGGTCGAGGGTCTCGTAAATATTTACGATATCGTAAATAAAATGGCGGCATCCGTGTGAGCAACCACGACGAAACTTTCTGTTGAAAATACTGCAGATTGTTCAGCAGTAAAACTTGATTTTCCGTGTACATGTTGCACAACAGTGGATGATCTACGTCATCGATCATACAAAAGCACGCGCTTTGGGTCAGTGCTACACGAAGCGGAAGCGAGTGTAAATGAAATATTGAGCACATAAATTCTGTTTATCTTCGCTGTTTCCTGTGTTGACAGATCAATTGGAGGGACATGCTGGTAATAATTATTGTAGAAATATTCGGTTATTTAGGTATAATTTTATTATCCTAGAGTCATTAGTTTTGACGTCTTTAAGCAGTCTAACATATCTATTTCATTAGTAATATAGATAAATTAAACAAATAAATAGTGTTGTTATAAACTATGGCATGTCTCCCTTTATTTTTATTCTTGTTTTGTGAATTCTGTGGGAAAAAAAGGTGTCAATATTTGTATTATTGCTGACTGACCATCGAGGCATCCATTTTTTTAAGGCCATGAGAAATGACGCCTTTTGATTGGCTGGCTCTCTAACCCAAAAAACTTCACTTTTCTGGAGCCTATATGGCCAAAATCATATTTGGCTGGTATATTTCTATGTGAATGCAGTCGAGACCTGAAACTTAAAAGGACAATAAACAAATTAATATTAATTTTTTTAAGTGACCTTTTTACTATTTCTTTGTAAAATGTGATCTTTTTTATTCACTTTACATATTGTTAATAGAAAGTCATTCATTATAAAACAGTGAGGACACAAAAATATTTTACCCTTTCTAACAGCTCTAACTTTGGTACTTTCAGTGAAAAACTTATTAGAAACAGACCTTCTTTATTTACAACAAGATTTGCCAAGAGCAGCAAAACCATATTCAATTAAATTAATTTAATGTTTTCAAATGATAACAAGGTTAGGTACAGGAGAGTGAAAAATCTAAAATTTATTCAATTTTCAGTCAAAGAACTGTCTTGTACTATGAAAAATAGCGGGGTGGGAGAAAACCAAAGATCTGAATTCTGACCAGTTGCTTCTGTAAGAATTAGGTTTTTAAAGAATTGGAGATTTTTGCATTATTAAAAAGACATAAAAATACACCAAAGTACGAAACGCAAACGTGTGTAATTTGGCATCTTAAAGGGTCACTTATACCTATTTGACAGCAAAATAAATAAGGGTGTCAAAACTCATGAGCGTCAAAACAGATGATCGAAGGATAGTGTCGATATTGCAGACATTCATCATCAACGGTTATTTGGGGTCGACTCGTACCCTATTTACTTCGTACAGTGTTTTTTATATCTATTAAAAAAGAAATGAATGTGCATGAGACTTGATTTTAATATAAAAAAAAATTTAAAACTAGGCACCAATGATCTATATTCGTACGGACAAATGCCTGCAATCGAAGGGTATTTTGACATTATTGAACTGTAACAGTCTCAGGAAAAATGTGCAGCCTCGACCGGGTTTCAAACCCGCCTTCTGCTTACAATGCCAAAGCTCTACCAGTTGAGCTACCGAGGCCACCCGATACGAGAACCGCTACACACCTTCCCTTTATTGCGAGACTTACACTCCTGGCCAATGTCTGCCGCAGACTGTTAACCGAATTCAGATTCACACTTAGCCAAACTGTTTTGGGCCCTGCATAGGCTCCAAGGGTGAGCATCCTGGACGAGCCCCCAAATGTAACAGTCTCAGGAAAAATTGTGCAGCCTCGACGGGATTCAAACCTCGGACCTTCGGCTTACCGTGCCAACGCTCTACCAATTGAGCTCCGGGGGCCACCCGATACGAGAACCGCTACACAACTAATATGACCTGTCTGTATTGAACATATGTTTTTTGGGATAATAAAGTCGAGGAATTCTCTTGCCCTCCAATAAATTAACTGAACGCCGCCTACCCTGCATGAAGTCATCAGGTAACCCAATGCCTAGTCGAGAGTCCTCTGGGGGTTTGTAATCTGGCTTGAAATCTTGATGTGACAATTAGTGATATTACATATGTCATGCAAGGGTAAGTTTACAAATGAAACATTCTTGTCACACAAGCTTGGTATCACAGTTTATTATAATGTTTTTTAAAACTATTTATGTTGCAGAATGCCAGAAGAAATTACAGACAACAATACTGCTCAGTGCAGTAACAAGACCTAAAAAAAAAAAACATTGCTAAAGGGCAAACTTTTGGGCTTATGCACAAACTGAGATTTTTCAAGTCAACTGTCAAAGTCATAAAAGTCAAGTAATAAAAGGAATGGAATCCATAATACCTTTTAAATGTTAAGCAGAGATTTAAACCTATGACAAATTTTATGATTTATTTTTGAGATAACAATTAAAAAAAAATAAGAAATAGCAAGAAATTGATATTTTTTTTTGTTCAGATAAAAGAAATTGGCTGCCAAATTATAACCAAAGTCATTATAACCCTTCAAAGGTAGTTTGTCGCATTAAACCAACTCTTTCTGTTTTCTTTAATTGTATTATAAATAAAGTTCTAAAAGGGAATTTTTTTTGTAACAGTTAGTGGAAAATTTGTTAAAACAGAGTTGAAGTCCTGGAATCTCAGTCAACTGCAGATAGCAGCAGGCGTAAAGCAGACGTCTTGTTTCCCAGTCCAATTTTATCAGGTATTCTTGGTGGTATGTGACAAAAAAAGCCATTGCGTTTTTTTTTTCTCTTGAATTCATACAGTCATATAAAACCATGAAATGTCATTTAAGTTTATAAAAATGTTCAAAATGAAGTAATTATAAAATTCCTTCTTTCTAAAGATATATGTCTTTGTCTGAATTATAGTAGCAAATATATATATTCCTTCTTATCTGAGGGATAGTAATAAATGTATTGCACATTATAAATAATTTAATAATTCTTCATATTAAAGCAGTTTTATTGTTGTTTCTGAAAAAACAGTTGACAGACCATATTACTGATATTACATTTTGTCATAACAGCTTTAATAAACCAGGATAGGTTTGAACTTTAGCTTTACTTTTTCGGGTATGAAACTGCAGTCAACACGGGTTTTTTTGAGGTCTGCAAGTACAGAGTTTAAATTGTGAAACAAAGTAATTTTATTTTTGTCTTTTCTAAGACCTGTAGGGAATATGAAGACTTACACATGCTATACATATTCACTTTTACTTCTCAAATTCATCATATAATATGTCAACCAATAGCACACAGTACTGTTTGTCCATATAGAGTACACCTTTCTTTGCTTGAAAATTTTTTGACTTTTCACAACTGATGTGGTATCAGTTGCCCTTTGTTGCTGTGCATTTGAAACCCACACTAGGGTTTAGCATTCTTTCATGCGGGAAAGTTACCCAGCTAATTTACATAGGTTGGTTGTTAAAACAAGTGCCTGCTTTATCTTCCCTGAAGTAATACCTGGGGTCTTCTGTCACCATTAAAAGCTTGAAAGTCATACTAAAAAAAATAGTTTGGTCCCTTTTAAGTTCCTTACTTTTTGATGTTAACAAGAAAGCAGTAACAGTACTCACCACAATGAACTGAAAATATCCCATAAAAGTTTGATGAACGAATTAGATTTTAGCTGGAATTTCTAAAATTTTAAAAATTAAATCAATCATGTTTAATTAATGTGCCAGGAGTTTTACATATCAGCAGTTTCTCAAGCACTACTTTATGAAATTGCCTTTCAAAGGTCGTCCAAATGTCTTTTTCATCATTAGTTGATCTCACAGACGGGTCACATAAAGCTCTCTAGCTTTTATTTTGTCAGAATTGTGCCTCTTTTTTAAACTAGAGATTTTGGTAACAGTTTTTGCCTGTGTCCCCAAAAAACTACTAGGCCTTCATAAATTACTTTGCTGTCATCAGATTATTCAGATAACCTCACGGGGCCAAGTTGTGTAACTCTAGCTTCAGTCTTGTCGAAATTGTGCCTCTTTTAATTTAGAAAATTTTATTAAAGATTAATGCATGTAAGCTGGTTTCTCATAAACAACTTCCCATATGATGATAATATTTTCAGCTTTAGAATAGTTAAATACACATAAACATGGATGTATATGTACAGCCCTATTTTAAGGGTTTGGATAGTAATATTTTAAAATCAAGAGTTATCTCCCTTTGTTAGTTTTATTGTGTTTTTGTGTGCATTCTTGTGCATTGACCCTAGGTCAAAATTTTCCCTCTGAAATGCTTTAATTCATTGGATTAGTCTTTCATAAGATACCGGGTCATTGTCTGTATAGTCATTTTAACTGAATACTGGGAAATATAAACGGGCTTTTTTATTTGGGGACCCAGACTGTAAAAAATTTAAATGTTTAACATTAGGTTTATGGGTATTTCTCCAACAATTTTAGGGGCCGCCCAAAATCTAGGGGCCATGGGCTACTGGGCCCCTGCAAAATTTATATCCTTGAATACATGTATTGTTTTTTATTTTAAAACATTTGAATTAATTTTGGGATTAAATACAGGTTTTATTTCCTCACTACAGTTTGTAATTATCAATTCAAGGGTTCTCATAAAGTGCTTAGTAATGATTTTATCTTTTATGCTATTGGCTCATTCTGTTTAGACAGTTAATATTTTGTTTCATAAATGGAAATCTTTCTTATTCACTGTCTCATTCTTATTTGCACTAAAACCATTTAATCATTTACAGGCCTCTAACCAGATCACAGTGTGTGTGTGTGTGTTTATGCTGTGCTGAGATATTGCTGTGACATATGGTGCTTTTGGGTCCACAACCTGGTATGCATAATTTGTATTTGTAACCTTTAATTAATTGCATAGAAATGTACATTTGATTTTTACACACTTCCTGAAGTATATGTATTTTAGCTGTAATATGCCCTACACACACATGTATATGTTTGAGCCTGAGATGTCATTATTTGATTAAGAGATATGCTTAATATGAACTGAATGGTATTTTGTGTAACAACTTTGTTTTCTTCATGATTGTAAGTTTTATAGTAAGTATTGTTCTATGTATTTTCAGGTGCGTTATACAAATACTATGGTGATACTAATATTTAAATAGTAAAATTTACAATTGGTAAATTGCTTGTTGACTTTAACAAAGGAACGAGAAGAACCATCCCCATAAACACAATTAGTTTTTACAGCCAATCATTATGGCATCTATAGAAACTAACAGAGTGGCATATACATATTCTATATTACTGTAGGTTGAAAATTATTGTTTTGGCCCATACCAAAGTTTTAGATCTGGGTAGATCATCAGTTTTTTTTCTTCAATTTTTTTTCACAAAACAGTGTTTAAACTAGAATTGCAGACAGAGAAAATTTGTAAACAATTCTTACATTCAACTAAACTTCTTTCAGAAAATTGCACTAAAGTAACATAGTGATTATGACGAAAGAAGATAATAGTATATTTGTTTTCATCTAGAGAAATTAAAATGAGGGTTGGAACAATCATTGGTCAGTCAGTTGAAGTAGTTGAGGGTTGTTTTTTTACATTATTTGATGGAAAAACATGTATATATGTTTTTTTTTTTTTCAGGTATTATATGAGTTGACAACTGTACAAGACATCCTTTTGAAGACAGTTCTGAGTGAGCAACACCCCAAAGACACCTTGTTAATGGCTGCCCTGTTACTATGAGTTTCTACATACAAGTCAAGTAAGTACTTGCTAAACTAAATTTTCAATTGAAGCTTTTTTAGCTTGACTGTATGAAGTATATGGAGAGCTGTCCTACTTCCCCCGGCGCCCAGCATCCATGTCTACACCTGTTAGTACAAGGTGGATTTTCTTCAAACTTAAAACCACATCATATGACACAAGGACAAAAACCTGGCACCAGTTTCCATGAATTATTCCCCTTTTGTACTAAAAATATCAGGTTAAGTTTTCAGTGCAATTTTCATTCTATTAATTATTAATTGATTAAAACACTTGAAATACATTGCAGTTGTTCCACGTCATCTCCCGCATCATAATGACACAAGGTCCCAAAAAAATACACAAATTTTTAATGAATTATGCCAAATTGTACTGACTTAAAGAATGATTTTTGTTATGTTGAGTCAAAAACAAGGTCAATCGGTCGAATCAAAGGAAGCTTGTAAACACTAGAGGTCACAGTTGTGACTCAATCTTTATGAATTTTGGTCAGAATGGTTTTCTTGATGGTCTCTAGGCTAAGTTTGAAACTGGTCATGTGAATTTAAAAACTAGGTCACTAGGCCAGATCAAATGAAAATTTTGTCAATACTTTTAGATTTCACATTTTAAAGTTGGAACCTGATGAGAATTGGTTATAAAAATTGTTTTGGGTAATCTATGGGAAACTGGTCAACTTTGAATCTGGGTTTAATCTGGAGATAAAAACTAGGTAAATCTTCATGAAACTTTGTCAGGATGTTTATCTTGATGTTTCTTAATGCCATATTGATCGGGGTCATTGGTTTTAAAAACTAGGTCACTAGCTAATCAAAGGAAAATATTGTTAACACTGTAGAGTTTGAAACTCATGAAAATTGTCAGAATGCTTGTCTGAATGAATTCAGTCAGGTTTGAATTTTGGGTTAATATGGGTCAAAAAATAGGTCACCCAGTCAAATAAACAAAAAAAATGGGTGTATGTGCAATAGGGGCTGCGTTTTTGATGGATATTGGTGACATTTTATCAGAATTAATTTCTTAATGAAAACTAGATAAAGTTTGAATCTGGGCCATCTGGGGTCAAAAACTAGGTCACCTGTCAAGTCAAAGAAAAACAAATTTTTTCTGCAATAGGGGCTGCATTTGTCATTTGATGTGCATGAAACTTATTTAGAATGTTGTCTCCATCAAATCTCAGATGATTTTTTTATCTGGGTCCCTTGGATGAAAACTAGATCAGCAGGTCAAATCAAAGAAAAGGTTTACACTCTAGGGCCTACATGTTTGATTAAATCTTTATACAACTTTGTCAGAATGTTTTTTATCAATAAGTCCTAAAAGTTATGAATCTTGGTTATGTGGGGTCAAAAATTAGGTCACTAGGTAAAATCAAAAGAAAAGCTTGTTTACACTCTAGAGGCGACTTTTTTGCTCCAATCTTCCCAAAAAATTGTCGGATGTTTGTTTTCATCAAATCATGATTGAGTTCTAAATTGAAGCATGTAGGGGGGCCAAAAACTAGATCATTAGGTCAAATAAAAGAAAAAGCTTGTTTCACTCAAGAGGCAACATTTTTGGTCCAATCTTTAAAGAAAATAGATCAGAATATTTGTCTCCATGAAATCACTAGGTTAAACATGTTTACACTGTTATGGTATGTTCTCAGGTGAGCAACCTTAGTCCATCTTGGCCATTTTTGTTACTTAAAAGTTAGGTAAAAGTTTATTTTGATACATCCACTCTACCTCTGTTATTATTAAAGGTTATAAATCAAACTTTAAAAAAGTTGTTTGGCATCACACCCACATCACATGACACAAGGTCCACAACTGGCACCAGTATTTCATGAATGGTGCCACCATTTTTAGCTCACCTGAACTTTGTTTAGGTTGAGCTGTTTAGTGTAGGTGGATGGTTCGTTGTACATCGCCCGGCTTCCCGTGTTAGTAATTTTATTTATCCTGTCCTTGCAGTATTTTCGACCCGATATCAGGGTGCCGTATATTTTTTCTTGATATACCGGCAGTTGACACGTGCCAGTGATAATACGGTCAGTTAATCATGTGACCCTTTTGATCGATATTGTTGTCATAAGAAGTTTGCATTGAAACCATCACCATTGTGTTGGAAATGTCCGAATAAGAAAATGAGTGGTCAAATTTAAAGAGTTTTTTATTCAAAAACGAAGAAGTTATTGCGGTTTTGCCGGTGATTACGTTATTATATTTAAATGACGTCTTACGAATATGACGTCATTAAAACGGTTGTCGCACACTTATTTTTGTAAAATAAATTGCTAGTTATCGGAAAATAAGTAATGACAAGATAAATAGAATAATAGGTTATGCCAGATGGAGAAAGTTTATCTGGCTCGGCTCCGGACGTTATCAGGTTTGCCTTCGGGTCACCCGATAACCCCCTCCACCTCGCCAGATAAACTTTCTCATCTACGGCACTAACCTTTATTCTCTATTTAAACATCTTCTTTGCTGAAAACTACCGGTCGAATTACACAAAAAATTGGTCGTAACATCCTGTCTTGGACTTTAATTAAATTTGTTTCTAAGATTCTTCTTGATTTTATGTGGCCATCAAAAGCTAAAGGTAGAAAAAAATTTTAAATGACTTCTTCTTTGAACCGCTTTATGGATCTTCAAATTTAAAATTTTGGGTTTGTAGCATTAATTAAAGGTCCTCACCCCTGTTTGTTCAAAGTGAGGGCACTTGAGCTAGAGGCTGAGCTAAAAATAGAAATACCTTTAAAAATACACTTGTCATGAACAGTTTAATGTATCTTCTTCCAAACTTGGGATATCCAGAGCTAAAATAGAAAAGAAGTAGATAACTCCTTGTCTTGTGAAGCAGTTCAGATGTGATCAGTACAAACCCTAGTTGTGCATTGTGCATGTTAGGGTTCTTACCCTTATCCTGCTAGAATTTCTATAATGAATTAGTCACATTACCATTAACAGTAAAAAGGGTACTTATTAAAAATAAACTGAATGAATGGTAAAACAGTGCAGATCATGATCAGACTGCATGGATGTGCAGGGTTAATCATGATTTACACTGGTCGCAAGGACAGAACATCGTGCCCAGCAATGATAAGAGTTAACATATATTCTGCTGAGTTATGGAACTTTGTTTTTTGTTAGCTCACCAGAGCACAAAGTGCTCAAGGTGAGCTATTGTGACCGGTCATTGTCCGGCGTCCGTCGGCGTCCATCGTGCATCTACATTTGCCTTGTGAACACTCTAGAGGCCACATTTGTGACCCAATCTTTATGATTCTTGGTCAGAATGTTAGTCTTGATGAGCTCTATGTCAGGTTTGAAACTGGGTCATGTGGGTCAAAAACTAGGTCAGTAGGGCAGATCAAAGGAAAAGCTTGTGAACACTCTATAGTGAGTAGGTTATAGGAAAAAGATGTTTCCTTTTGTGAAGAAAGCACCAAACTTTGCATGTAACTATTTTGAAGGATGCTGAATCCAAAAAAAGGAGGGAGCACGTATTCGCTAACCTCAAATTTGCTTAAAATGAGGCCCCCAAAAAAGGGGCCTATATTTTATTTATTTTAATCATATATTTTTGAAAGCAATGTCCAAAAGGTTAATTCAAAACCAAAATAAGTAACTATATTGACATAATATTTATTTAGTTACATTTTATACACATTTGATATATAGTACACTAACAAATGACATAGATGAGGCCCTAAAAGGGGGAAAATTGTTTAAAAAATTTCATTTACAGGATGACTTTTTTTTAAGTGTGAAAAATTTTTATCACTCAGGTAAACAAAACTAATTTTTTGTATTTAATTTTATCTAAATTTTATTTAAACATTCTTTACATTTTTAGGTTCATTAAGGGTGTTTTTATAAAACAATTCACATATACGTAGTACTACATACTGTAATTCATATAATCGATTTTACAGTACTTATACTTACATGGGGTAACCCATAGTTTGATTTCCCTATGCATATTATTAAGCATTCAAAAGAGCACTATAGAAGGGTTATTTGTGTTTTTCTTGTAATTCAATATCTAATTTAAATTCATGTAAAACGTATTATACAAACATAATTTATATGTTTTTTCAAGACAATTAATGACTTCAAGCTAAAGCATACGATCATCCTAAAAGCTTTCTTCACAACAACAGAAAAAGGAATGCGAACTAAAGTATTGTTGTATTTATTATTAATTTATACTACATTCAATAATAATTTATTTGAATTAGATAAGAGTCAAGTTTTAGAATCAGTCTAAATTTCCGCTTTCTTGAAAATAGCACTGGTATTGTATGATAGATTAACCTTTGTACGGTTTGAACTAATGACCTTCCTATTGATCGACAACACCCTTTACCACTCTCTCAATGAACCCCTCCACAGAGCTTTTAACTATAAACCTTTCTTAAGTGCAGTGATTTACTGCAGATACCCAAAAACGCAAATAGTTACATATAAAAATAGTTTAAGATGAAATATGATACAGAAATAAAGAGGGTCATACCAAATAAGTTAGATGAAAATTTTTAAGGTAAAGATTAATCGATTAGTTTATAAACAATGTCTCCTTAAAATATACTAGCCGTCCTAGTTATAATCATAGCTGATATCAGATATGTGCTCTTTGTCCAGTACAGTGTTTTGGATACCTCTCAGTTTGCGTAGTTAAAGTCCTGAATAATTTGCTTGTTTAGGGTAATGTCCCAAGCATTTTTTTGTGAACTTACAAAAATTGAAAACAGGTTACCTAAACAAACTACTTTTAATTTTAGGCGTAACAACCCTTTCAATATTTTAAATAAAACTGGGAATAGGTTTGCCAGTATTTTACTCTCTAGCACTATGTCTTCAAAATGTCAACAAGATTGGCTTGAAAATTTTATATCTGCCTTTGTTGTATTCTTGTATTACATTGATGAGTTTCCTTCAACTTATAGCAGCTAATTATGAAGTGTATTACAAAATTAAAGTAAACTACCAGTTCTCTTCACCATTTCTAGTTGACATGATTAGCAATGTCAAAGTATGCTATAAATGCCAGTCTACAACCTGCTTGGGTACAATGGGTATTTGCTACGTACGTGAACATTTTTCAGGGGTGTTTCAATACGTCTAATTGCTTAAGAAAATATATTCTCTGGCTTCATTTTGATATTTCTGCAAACGTAATGAGACAGTAAACACAACCAGATAACGCATTATAAAGAATGTTAGCTTTTTAAATCTACGTTCTTTCATGTGTCTTTTCCTGTTGGATATTTGTCCTTGTTTTTATGCCAAAAGACGGCTTACTACGGAATTAGTCAGCATGTACCAACTGTTTGAAACGGCCAAATGAAGCTACAGCTAACAACTAGCAACTGTTTTACCATAGAAAGAACAGTGTTTTTACAGTGTTGGTTTTCTCGTAACATTATGCCTTTGTGGTTTTGTTTTAATGCATTTACGGCAAACAAATGTGTACCATTTCGCATACCAGTTAGTGCAAACCCCATGTTGTGACTTCAAACTTTTGGAAGAATACATGGTCGTGTTATGAACAAAGGGATCAAGTTGTAAGTCAGTAAATGGTGCCAGATAAAATTCTAGTTCCTAAAGGAAATAGACATCATGAAAACATCTAAATTACCTGATGTTCACATTTCTAATATTTAAATATGAAGCCATGTTTTTGGACAGACATTAAGGTATGGACATACTAAATAGCTGGCCTTCTTTACTCTAGATAAAGTTGACAAATTTCAAATGGTTACAGCACAGAGCAGGACCCGTTATAAATATCTGTAGCTTACCCTTTTTACATTTTCTTAAAGAATATTGTCAGTGCTGAAAAAACATCAAAATGGGGGGTCATGAACTCATTTAAACAAACCAACTAAAAATATCAACTAAAAATGATACCCCAAATGTATGACCTACATTTCCATAATAAATCTGTCATGCTATCATTTATTGCAAAAATGCTTCCTACATGTCAAGGATAGATCTGTTATGTGATTTCAGCAAACAAAATGTAAAAAAGGAAGGAAAAAAGCTTACAGAGCAAAGAAGGAGGACTCTTTGAATGCGCCATTTTGCAAACTACCATGATTTTTTCCGTGCCCGTTTTTTTGTTTAGTGTCTGTATACCTTAATTGTGACCCTTGCATTGCTTTAAATTTTATGAATCTGGATTGACCGTAATGACGCTTGACTTTCATTACTAGTAAAACTTCATGAACCAATTAAATGCCAGTGCAATAACCATTCATGTATAAGAAATATAAATTTGTCAAACAAATGTATTAGAGAAGTACTGGGAAACCTGTTACAATTTTTAGATATCTATTGAATGGGGTAAAATATCAGTTTCTTTTTTTTTATGGGTTTTTTGGGTGAGTCATTTGATTTGAAAACTGATTATGTCATTATTATACTGTTATTGTAACATACAAAAATAATCCATTGAAGGGCCTCTCTTTTTTTATAAATCCCGTTGCCCTAATAAAAATACAGATATAAAGGTTAACTCATGGACCTAAACATGTGAATATTTTTTTTCTTTTTTTTTTATATGTTATACATTTATCCATGAATTCCTTTTTTTACTTATGTTAGGTTCAGGAAATGTGATATTTTAACGATTGAAATAAATTAATTTGCCCTTAAAATGTATTTTTAACAATTTCCCCTTTAAGGACCTCATATTATTTTTCCTGAGTCATTGTATATTGAGTGTGTATAAAATGTAATTGAATAAATTTTGTGTCAAGGGTTATAATTGGTTAAGGTAATGAATTAACATTTTTTAAATTGTTGTAGATATATTTAATTGAAATAAATAAAAGGTAGTTCCCCTTTGGGGCCTCATGTTTTGGTCTATTCAAGCCAACAAATCGTATATGTAGTCCATTTCTGATCCAGTATACTTTATAACATTTTATAATACAACTTTCATTCTTTCTTCATAAGAAATATCTTTTCACACGCAGTTTTGAAATTAAACATACAGTAAAATCTGATTGCCTCCCTTTTTAGTATGTATCTTGAGAAATAAAACTATTTTGTAGTAAACTTTGTATATTGTCAATACCAAATGGTTGTTTGGCTATGCTAGTGATATGTTATCCATGTTTAGATCATATGAAACATTACTTTATAGATAAATTTCAATTTAAAGGAAAAAATATTATTATTTTCAAGACATTTTTACCTCCCTTTTTTAAACTGATTTAAAAGGAGGTTCCAGGGCAGATATAGCGTGTCTCCTCCTCTTGTAGGATTTGGGATACCTTAAAGTAATTTCATGCAAACTTTGGTGCTTTCTTCACAAAGGGGAACATCTTTGCCATTTTTTGTTCCATATCTTACTCGCTATCTAGAGGCCACAGTTATTACCCAATATTTATGCAACTTGGCCAGAATGTTTGCCTTGATGATTTCTAGGTCAGGTTTGAAGCTGGGTCATGTGAGGTCAAAAGCTAGGTCACCCGGACAAATCAAAGGAAATACTTGTGAACACTTTAGAGGCCACAGTTGTGACCCAGTCTTTATGAAACTTTGTCAGAATGTTTGTCTTGATTATTTCTAGGTAAAGTTTGAAACTGGGTCATGTAGGTTCATGGTTTCCGAAAGATAACTCATGAAAGGCTTGACCGATTTTAATAATTTTTGGTACACAAGTGTAACATTAGAAAATACATGTCAAGTTTGAAATTGGGGTCAGTAGGTCAAAGGTCAAGGTTGTATTGACCCTGAACAGTTAAACGGTTTCCAGATGATAACTTGAGAATGCTTGCACCTAGGATCATTAATTTTGGTACACAGGTGTAACATCATAAAATGCAGGTTAGTTCGACTTTGATGTCTGTAGGACAAAGATCAAGGTCACAGTGACTCGGAACAGTTAAATGGTTTCCGGATGATAACTTGAGAACACGTTTGGGCCTAGGATCATGAATTTTGATACACAGGTGTAACATCATGAAATACAGGTCAAGTTTTACTTTGAGTTCAGTAGGTCAAAGGTCAAGGTCACAGTGACTCGGAACATTTAAATGCTGTCCGATGATAACTTGAGAACGCTTGGGCATAGGATCATAAATTTTGGTACACAGGTGTAACATCATGAAATACAGGTCAGATTCTACTTTGAGGTAAGTAGGTCATAGGTCAAGGTCACAGCGACTCGGAACAGTTAAACGGTTTCCGGATGACAACATGAGAACGCTTGGGTCTAAGATTATAAATTTTGGTACACAGGTGTAACATGATAAAATACAGGTCAAGTTTGACTTTGACGCTAGTAGGTCAAAGGTCAAGGTCACAATAACACAAACAGTTAAACGGTTTCCAGATGAAAACTTGAGAACACTTGGGTCTAGGTTAATGAAAATTATAGGGAGGTTGGTTATGACCAGCAGATCTCAAACTGATTTTGAGGTCAGTAGGTCACAGGTCAAGGTCACAGTGACCCGGAACATTTAAACGGTTTTCAGACTATAACTTGAGAACGCTTGGGCCGAGGATCATGAAACTTCATAGGGAGGTTGATCATGACCAGCAAATTACCTCTACTGATTTTGAGGTCAGTAGGTCAAAGGTCAATCATGTTCACTGTCGACATTGGCTTAGTTCTGTGACAATGACATATTGTGGGGGTATAATTCGTCTCTCCTGTGAGAACTCTAGTTTTCATTAAAATTGATCTATAGCATCATTGTAAAGTCATCTCTCAAATTTGTTCAAATGAGGGCACATGCTGTGTTTTATGCTTTTATACTGATCACAAATATTATTATTCATGATTCTGTGTGTCATAAATATATTCACTGTCATATGGTGAAGGTCTTGGACCTTCTTAATTCATCCGTCACATTAGCTGATGTACTCAATTGCCCTTACAGTTACCATACATGGTATGATTAGGCTCCCAAATGTTTTGGGGATTAGTAGGTCAAGGTCATACAGATCAGAGGAACAACCCATCATGGGGCATACACGTTCTTCAAACAGCTCTTATGAATATGTGTATCTTGACTGATTTCTTTTTTTTATTTTTCAGGTATCCATCAAAGATTGGCCATGGTGTTTACAGAACTGAAAGCCAAGCTGTGATTTTTGAAAATTTATTATAAAGTTCTAAATGGAAATACAATTTGAAAAGCACAGACAACTTCTTGTATTTTTAAGCTACCACTTAACAATAGTGTTAATTGATTGATTACAGACATAAATGTATGCCGTGAAGTTCAGTTTAAAATGACTAAATATAAACGCTGTAACAGGAGGATTGGTCAATAGCTGAAAGGTCAAGCTCTAAGGCCATTATTCACAAGCCGAATGCTTTTGTGTCTCTGAATCTCGTATAGGGAGAAGATGTCAAAAGGTCGTATTTATGCCCAACTTTGAAGAATATGTGGTGAATTGTTTTGCTCATTGTTGGTCTGTCGGCATCGTTTTAATAGGAATGGTCTCTGTCCTGACGTTCGTCCGTAACATTTCTATCGCTAAGTATATATCCTAAACCCCTCCAAGGATTTTCATGAAACTTTGGTCAAATGATCACCTCATTAAAACAATGTGCAGAACCTATGAGTCAACCGTGTCTGCTCTGTATCTCCTTAACCCCTTGAAGGACTTTCATGAAACTTAGGTCAAATGATCATCTCATCAAGACAATATGCAGACCTCGCGAGTCAGCCGTGTTGGCTCAATGTCAAAGGTTTGAGCTCTGTATCTCCCAAACCCCTTGAATTATTTTCGTGAAACTGGTCAATCGATCACCTCATCAAGACAATTTTAAGAACTTATGAGTCAGCCATTTGGCTCAAGGTCAAGGTCACAACTCAAGGTCAAATGTTTGAGCCTTCATTTTGGGTCTGCTCTGTATCTTCTAAACCCCTTGGAAGAATTTTCAAATTCATAGATGTCATATAATTAACAACGTCAGTGCTTCCACCCATTACCATCAGCCCTTTCACTATCTATAACAGCGGCGGCGGACAGCTGTCTTTCAGATTGCCTTGTCTGATCAATAACTAGATAACACTTGTGCCTACAGTAGTCAAACTTCATGGGACTATTACTGTTGTTGGGATCAGTGGAATTTTGAGACTGTAAACAGTTTCCGACCAATATTTCAAGAGTGCGTTGGCCTTCTGACGCTAAGCTTTATAGAATTATCTGTGGTAAGTAGACTTCTATTGTCACAAGGACGTTGAGACTGAAAACTTTGTCTGCTGTATACTTGAAGAGTGCTGTAGCTGACAGATTTAGAACTACAACATGATTTCCTGTCGTCATCAAATGATCATTACGGGTCAGTTGTTTGAAGGTAATGGTGACCTCTAGACTGAAAATGTTCTCCGGCCAATATCTGAAGAACCCTTTAGCCTACAGCCTTTAAACGTCCTAGGGAGATTGAATGTAAATGACCTATACTTTTTACGTGTCGGTATGTCGGAGGTCAGGGTCACTGACCCTTAGACTGAAAAGTTTCTGCTTAATAACTATAGAACACTTGCTCCTACTCTTACTTCTCAGGGGGCCTCCGTGGCCGAGGGGTTAAGGTCGCTGACTTCAAATCACTTAACCCTAACCGACGTGGGTTCGAGCCTCACTCGGGGTGTTGAATTCTTCATGTAAGGAAGCTATCCAGCTGGCTTACGGAAGGTCGGTGCCCGCTTATGATGAAATAATGCACGGAGGGGCACCTGGGGTCTTCATTCACCACCAAAGCTGGAAAATCGCCACATGACCTATAACTGTCGGTGTGAATTAAACATCAAACAAAAAAACCTAACTTCACAGACTTATTTTCTATTTTCAACATATGACACTTGAGGTTTTTGCTGTTGATGAGTCAAAGTCAAAGTGAAAAAGATGCTCATTCATATGATTTACATACTAAGGGTTTGAACCTGTATTGAAGTATGGGAAGTTTTTTGTTATCACTAGGTTAGGAAAGAAACAGCCATAAGTGTCATTTCGTCATGATCTGTACGAAACAAGGCCGGAATGTTTATTTTCTTAAAATCACGACCAAGTCTGAAATTTGAATCAAAAACTAGATCAAATCGCAAAAATACACGTTTACAACTAATGTCACATTTTCTACTTCATGATTTTGTTTTGATGAATTCAGGTTACAAACTGTTCATCTGCGAGCAAAATACACGTCACTAGTTGAAATCATAGAAACTATCACACTGTTTCTGTACCCCTGTCCTGTCAACTTCAAGTATTTCGACAGAGTAAGATATGTATGTCTGTCAGTTAGAAAAATTCTGAATAGTACATGCAATAATTAATCACAGGTGCCCATCCGGGCATTCTTTTAAGAACGAGTGGCCACTTTTATAAATACTGACCTCCCGTAAGCCATACTGACAACATCCTCACGTGATGTTTCGAACCCACAGCGAGGCAAGTGATTCGAAGTCAGCGACCTTTACCACTCGGAGACACCATTCATTAATCTTACCAAGCAACTGGTGCAACGCAATGCATGGAAACATGGTACCGTACATTGTCTTGTGTATATTTCTACACATTCATAGTTATTTTAAGCATATATGAGCCGCGCCATGAGACAACCAACATAGTGGCTTTGCGACCAGCATGGATCCAGACCAGCCTGCGCATCCGCGCAGTCTGGTCAGGATCCATTCTGTTCGCTAACAGTTTCTCTAATTCCAATAGGCTTTGAAAGCGAACAGCATGGATCCTGACTAGACTGCGCGTATTCGCAGGCTGGTCTGGATCCATGCTGGTCGCAAAGCCACTATGTCGGTTTTCTCATGGCGCGGCTCATGTATTACCCAGAGGGACTTGAAAATCTTGCAAATTGGGCCGTGATAGATCGGATCTTTTTCAATGGTGTATCCTCTGTAGTTTATAGAGCATTTAACAGGGCCAAAATCATTTCAGGTTATGTAAAAAAAAAATCGTACTGTTTTTAAGTTTGTACATCAGCTCCATTGCCTGTCCTATGGTTTTCCCAAATGTCCGAAAATTGCCCCAAGTTATGTTTAGGGTATGTTCACATCAACAGTTTCTTTATTTCTTACACAATCCTTCAAATTATAACAATTCTGCGTGACACTTATCAATATCCAGAATACTATACTCAGACCGTAACAAGGAACCATACTTTTATACATTCTTTCATGGCACATATATAAATTTTATATAAAGTCTTCAATGATACATGCAAAGGTCTCAGTTCAGCAGTCAGTTTTAAATGTCTTGTTTTGTATCATTTTCACATAACAGTTCTGTCAGAAATAAACATTATTTCTTGAAAATGAAAGTTAATTTTCACAAAAGGCGCGTTTCCGGATTTAGACCGTTGAAAAACTGAGATTTAGTTAGGGAATACACGTATGTAAAGGAAGTATAAGACGGGTGATGGTAATGATGGCTCCAAGATTTTTAGTGAGAGTAGTGAGTTTTCTAGAAAGATCTGGAGGTATCATTCCCGTGAAAAATTAAGAAAGAAATTTGGTGATGATTTTAAATTTTCATAATACATGGCCGTTTTCGTCATCCAAATTCACAATACAAACGTTAGCATTTTACTGTAGCTCGGAGTAAACCGAAAATATCGTAATTGATGGCTTATATCTTTATTTTTAAAACGATACCCAGTAAGCTTTAGGGGTTTGAGCGTCGCCTGATCAATCCGCTCGCCTATTCTTCCGTTTTCATTGAATCGGGGATCCTCGGTAATGTACGTTATATCACGAATATTAACGGAGGCTCCCTAGGGTTATGTTTGTGTCGTCTGCTATTTTTTGAATCGGGGATCCACGGTAATGTACGTAATATCACAGATATTAACGTAGGTTCCAGAGGCAATTCATCCGTGTGTTTGTCCATGCAGTCTTTGTGCACACTTGTCATGTTTTTTTTTTCTTTTTAATATGTCCAATCGTCGTGTCTGAATGAGAAATTGAATGAGAGAAAGAAATACATTGGTCTGTTGTTTTTTTTTTTTAAATCCCTTTGCACTTTTCACTGCCGAATTCCTTCGGCCCTCAGAACAGCCTTTCTACTCCTACGATCTACTTTCCAGGGATCTAATTTCCAGATTTTATTTCTACTCCTAATTGTAAGATGGTAAATCTTGCATATACTATTCGGCCTACTTCAAATTCAAATCATTTTGAATTATTTAATTCACTTCAGTTGTGGTAAAAAATATTTAGATATATTGTTAATATTGTATTTTGTATTTCTTTACACAATGCGTGAGTTATTGTTTGTGCAATTTTGTATTAGGCCTATTTCATCTTATGTTAGGCTTTTTATATTACGGAATAAGAAAGAGAGTAACGAACCGACGCCGGGAATTGCTATGACAATAGTAAAATAAAGGCTTTGACATTATTATAGTTTGTTTGATAAAAAGATGACTAAATGCCTTGTGGTTACACAGTTATATACAAATGGCTGTGATCATGCGCGTAGCGTGGCATACTCGGTTACTCAGCTGAGTATCATTTAAGATCCAAAAATAAAAAATAAAAAGGTTAAAAACTCCATATAAGCAATAAAAAACAGATCAGGAGTAGGTATGGAGGTATGGACAATGTCATAGCATATGAGTATGCTGTTGTCTTGGTTCTTGACTTTGTTATAATTTTTTGTGACGGCAGACTGTTGTTGCTCTTTTATCAAAATTTCTATCAAAATTTCTAAATTTTGTTTTTTTCTTGCTCTACTTGCTCTTGTTATTGTAAATACTTATTTAAATCTAGATATATTTAAAATTTTAAATACACATATGATTTCAGATGCATATATACTATAGCTGCTATTGACCATAAGAACAATCTTCCTAATGGCAATTGTCCATCAATAGTAAAATAACAATTGTGTCTGTAACAACTATGAATTCACATGGCTCGATTTGATTTCCAGTTAAACAAAGACGGAAATGTTGTGATTTATTGTTTAATTTACCACGGTTCAGATGCTTCAGTATTTAACCACTCGGGCTAACACCTTGATGGTTCAATTCCTACGCATCTGAACTCTGAACCGCGGGAAATTAGACGATAAACCACTCGAAGGCCTTGATTATTTGTTAATTATTTCCTGTTTCGCTACGCTCAAACAAAATTAAATTATCTATCCCATAATCAAAGAGAATCAACGGGAGCAAAAAGAACAAATTCATAAATTAACATTTAGGCTTTGTTATCCGCATTGCCATAGTATAACACTCAACATCAGTCATATAAACTATCAATTCATTAATTTCTACCTTATGAATATACTTTCTGGGTCATTATGCTAAGAGGCACCTACTCATCCCTACTTCACCCAGTCGTGGGAAGGGGGACTATAGAGAAACAAAGTTTCAACACCAGTCACCTTCTTATGCCCCGACGCCCATTTCCCAAAATGTATTGCCAGAAAAATACATCAATCAAAATTATTTAACGCATGAAATAATTATACATCCTACACCTCAATACCTTTGAAATACGGTAATGCCTCGATTTCTTTAAACCTAGGATACACATATGTAATAAATGCTCATAACCAGCATTTACGGTAAATTCTCTTTTAAATATTGCAGTTGAAGAATAATGTTGTAAGCATTATATTGATTTCTATACCAAGGTTATTTTAGCCATCTGTTGCATGTTTACAAGTTGCATGTTGCATTTTAATATAACAGTCGTCCTTGCCATGAACATTGATTTTCAAAAACATGTATCTCTACATCCTTGGAAATCAAGTAAATAATGATACAGAGACAAAAGTCTTGTGACAGATGTTAAGGCTGAAATATAAAATCCAAGTTCACGAAACGATAATAAAGGAAATGTGTAGACGACATTAGTAATTAAATATTTGAACTTGAAGAATGAAATAAGAATCTATTGAAATAGCTTCATCATTTTTTTCTGTTTTGAAATTGTGCATAGGTCAATGTTTGTCCTCAGCAGTCTAATCAGTTCCTAGGCAGTTTATAGTATTTATTGCAAGATGATTTGCATATATTCCGTTGTAACACGTATGCAGACATGTGTGCTTTATTTAAGAACTGAATGCTATTTTCTGGGACTTCTTGCAAATTCATGAATCGCGCTAGCGATTCTTTTGATTGATTGGCAAGAAGCCTTCCAGTGTGGTTCATGCCCATATAAACGCACAAAAATACCGTTCAATTTTACGACAGCTTGCTACAAAAATAACTGATTTACTTTCCAGGAGTATCAGAAAATCAAAATAAATGTCAATATATCGATCTTTTAGTCACAGTAAAAAGACCCGCCCACGTTCAACTATAATTGTGATAAAAATACAGTTCCTGGTTTTATTTAAAATATGTTTAACTCCAGTGATAATTTATACAGTCATATCATTCAGCTGTGATCTTTGACGTAAGAAAAATTAGTTAAAGCTATAATTAAATGTTCTTTTTGAATGCTTTGGCGTCCAATTTTGAAAGAATGTTTGGAACGAGGCCATTTTGTTCATGTTTTTGGTGAAGGACGTCGGATTACGCGTGCAATCTCGCGGAAAGGACCGTCATTGATATTATTACTGCAATGTTTAACGCTTTTGTCTTTCCATAGTAAAATGTATAGTGAATGCAAATTTTGTATACAACAAATAAGTTTGGAAAAAGAGCTCATGTTGCTTAATTTGTGAATAACAAATTTCGTCCTGAATAAATAAACAGCCTAGTTCAAGTCCTTCCAAAATGCCAGCCCCACCCCTCTCACCGACCCCGATTTGTATCGTTCATCAACTTATATAGACCTTTCTTTACATTCCGAGCCGTTTGTGAATATTTTGTTCAAAACTGAGGAAGCATAGTTTTGGTGAGAAAAGTCACCAGAAGCCACCCTGCTTTCTCTAGGTTTGCTCTAAAGTTTCCACGGGGGAGGCTCCTCGGACCCAGCCGGAGGAGGGGATTCCTCTCCCCCACACTCTTCCCTTGAGTAACATCTAAACTGATCACGCTACGCCCCTGGTGATTAAGATGAAAATGTATTTCAGATTATACACCAAAGCACAATCCAGACTCGCAAAAATCACGATTTTTCGAATTGTTCGTAAATTTCTTCAACGTCAGATCTTCTGAATATGATGTATAAATACGCATAAAAATTGCTTTTTTACCAGTCCGAATTCAAACAGACGAAATATGAACACTTGAATATCATCTCAGCTAACTAGTTTTCCGGTGCGAATATTTTTGTTTGTGTTTTGGAACACATTTATTTTAAACATTTATCTCTCCGCCGAAGAAAACTTTTATAAAATATGCTTATTAAATAAGATTCATAAATTTTATTACATGTTTATGTTTAGATTATGCCGGTTGTTTTGTTACTAAGCAAGTGCCCGTTTTATTTACACGACGTTAAAAAAATGTAGACTGCGTCACTGTGTTTAACCAGTTACGAGAAAGTTACGAGGATTGCGATATGCGGACTTACGAGGACGTTGATAAGACGGTTTGCGAGAATCATAAATATTCTCGTAAATCGGAACTTACGAGAAATGGACCTCGCAAGTTTCTCGTAAAGTTACGATATTGATAAGACGGTCCCATGTCTCTTTATGTAAGAAAGCTGTCAGTTTCTTACGGAGGATGGGAGACTTTTACTGGATATTCCCAGGAACAATTGATGAGTAAACTGCCCACCTGACATAGCTGAAATACTGATGAAAACGAGCGTTTAACCCGTCAAATCAAATCAAATTCCTGGATTGACTTTACTCATATACACGTTATGCAACAAGTGATTCCGCATAGCTAGTTCCTCGTTTCAACTATACACATGCACCCATTTAGTTATACATTTGTACATCATTTAGTCTTTACACTAACTCCCCGTTTTGTTGAAACTAACAATTCCACATTTCGTCTATACACAAACGCCCGGTTTGTTACACATATACCTCAGTTGGTTTCAACACTAAATTCCCCGTTTTGAATGTGAAAAAAATCTCATTGCTTAACAATTGAAGATAGCTTTAATCTAAAGCCTCAGATAATTTAAGAATGAGAAGAATAAGAGTTGATAAAAATATGATAACTGTAGGTACAGTAATAAAGATGTTCCCACTTGGTAGGTTTATAACTTACATCCCCGAGGCTGCGTTTTTGGAGCATGGCATTCCCTGTTTTGATATTTGTCCTTGTTTTTTGACACGGTTATTTTCCTTAGATTGTGTCGTATCTGACTAACAGAATACCCATGTTTATCTAAGAGATATTCCCGGCTTTATAATAGAATTAGTTTTACAAATTTCTTCAACTGTAAAAGGCATATTCAACTGGCCGATATATAACTTTGCAGAATTACACTCAACTGCACAGGAATATTCCTTGGGTACCCACTTTCAAAATTGTTCAAAGAATTGCATTCCATGCAGAACTGTGATAACCCTGTCAACCGAAAGGTAAAACTTAAAAAAATTTCTTGTCCAAAACCGCAAGGCCTAGGGCCTCTAATAGTCGATGAAGACTATTTGAATTGTGCCCCTGGGGTGAAAAAAGATCCCGCCCCGGGGTTCAAATTTTTACTGATATAGGATTAAAACTACAAGACCTAGGCCTTTGATATTTGGTATGTAGCACTGCCTTGTGGTCTTCTATCAAAATTGTTCAAATTATAGCTCTGTGGTGAAAGAGGCCCTGTCCCGGGGGCTCTCAAGTTTTACATAGACTTGTATAGGATAAAAACTTTAAAAAAAAAACCTGCAATGTATAGGCTTTTGATATTTGGTATGTTTCATAGCCTTGTGGTCCTCTACCAAAATTGTTCAAATTATGCCCCTTTACTGAAATGATGCCCTTTCCATTTGGTCCCAAATTTAACATAGACATATCGGAAAACATCTTCTTGACTGTACGTTCAAGGCCTTGGCCTTTGATATTTGGTATGTAGCATTGCCTAATGGATCTCTAACAAGATCTCTAACAAGATGTTCAAATTATGCCCCTGGGGTGAAAAGAGGCCCCGCCCTGGAGGTCACTTTTTATATGAGTTATATAAGAATAAATACTTCAAACGATTATTAGATCATATTTCCTAGACTGCTTAATTATAATTACCTGATGACCCCCAAGCGATTAGGGGTAACTTGACTATGACCTTGACCTACTGACCTTCTTTCTTGTTTTTTTTAGATACCGCCTTGAAATTTGGATGACGTGTACATTTTTACACGCCGATCTTGAAACTGACTTTCAGTGACTATGAATGTGACGTACTGACCTACGTTTTAGCTTAGTTTTTCTGATCGCTCGATGTCCGGCGTCCGTCGGCTGTCTGTCGTCTGTCTGTCGATTGTCGTCTGTCTGTCAACATTTAGCTTGTGTATGCGATAATGTTTGTATTTTTCAACTGTTCTTCATGAAATTTGGTCAGAATGATTACCTTGATAAAGTCTAGGCTCACTTTGAAAATGGGTTATCTTGGGTAAAAAACTAGGTCACTAGGACAAATCAAAGAAAACCCTTGTGTATGCGATAGAAGCTGTATTTTTCAATTAGTCTTCATGAATTTTATTCAGAATGATTATCTTGATAAAGTCTAGGTCGAGTATATCGAGGCTGTATTTTTCAACTGATCTTCATGAAATTTGGTCAACATAATTGCCTTTATAAAATCTAGGTCAAGTTTGAAAATGGGTCATCTGGGGTTAAAAACTAGGTCACTTGGTCAAATCAAAGAGAAACTTTGTGTATGCGATAGAGGCTGTGATTTTTAATTAATCTTTATGAATTTAGGTCAGAATGATTGTCTTGATGAAATCTAGGTCAAGTTCGAATATGGGTTATCTTGGATCAAAAATAAGATCACTAGGTCAAATCAAAGAAAAACCTTGTGCATGCAATAGAGGCTATATTTTTCAATTGATCATCATGAAACTTGGTCAGAATGATTGTATTTATAAAATCTAGGTCAAGTTTGAATACGGGTTATCTGGGGTCATAAATTTGGTCATTAGGTCAAATCAAAGAAAAACTTTGTGTATGCGATAGAGGCTATATTTTTCAATTGATCTTCATGAAATTAAATCAGAATGATTGCCTTGATAAAATCTAGGTTAAGTTTGAATATGAGTCATCTGGGGTTAAAATGTAGGTCAATAAGTCAAATCAAAGAAAAACTTTGTGTATGCGATAGAGGCTATATTTTAAAATTGATCTTCATGAAATTAAATCAGAATGATTGCCTTGATGAAATCTAGGTCAAGTTTGATTATGGGTCATCTTGGGTCAAAAAATAGGTCACTAAGTCAAATCAAGGCAAAACCTTGTGTATGCGATAGAGACTGTACTTGTCAATTGATCTGCATGAAAATTGGTCAGAATAATAGCCTTGATCAAATCTATATCAAGTTCGAATATTAGTCATCTAGTCAAAAATTAGGTCAAAAGGTCAAATCAAAGAAAATAGTTGTTTATACTCAAGGTTTTTGCTCCAATTTTTATGATGATTGGTCAGAATATTTTTTTCTCCACGAAACCACTAGGTCAAACATATTTACACTGTTATGGTGTGTTATAATGTGTTTCTCAGGTGAGCGACCTAGGGCCATCTTGGCCCCCTTGTTGATATTTTAGCATCAATTTGCCATTTTAAAGATGTGTCTCATATTATTTAGGTGGCCCTCTTGTTACTTTTATTATAACTTTTATCAGATAATTTACATTTTTCTTTAGAGAAATAAGCATGATAAGCTTTACGCTTTGTTTTGGCAAAAACATTCCGACTTGATAAGTAGGACAGTTCATTATTTTCAATTGCATTTAACTTAGAATTAGTCTTGTTACGTAGGATTATTTTTTTTGAAATCTTCATTTAACCGTACACATTTCCTTTAGGTAGATTGAGAAGCCGCGGAGAAAGTTTTGCCAAACCAGCAGAAAGAAATACTATGTATAGCATTTGACATACTATTTATACATGTGTTAATATCATTTTTGCCAGTATCAAGTTTTAAAATAATATCAAAAATATGCTTATCAGATATAATATCAAAAATATGCTTACCCTCTTCCAGGCGACCACTCGCTTTATGAATATTATTCTCTTTACAGTGTCAGTAATTAATTACTAAAGTAAAACCATTTATATGTTATCGCAGTTACGCCGTGCAGATATATTACACACTTGCTCCTCCGAATTTGGCAAATTTACATAACGATTTGTTTTCTTTCGCAATTCTGTTTTTATCCTTTTTATATGAGCGATAGTGAGGAAAATGAAATTTAGAAGGAAACAATTTCCTCTTTAAATATTTTCATATTTTCTACATGAAATGAAAGATAAAGAAATGTAAATTAGGAATACAGGTTACAAAATTATGACAAATGGATTATTGTTGCTGTTTAAAACGTTTATAAGCAATTTCCCTATATGATCCAATGCTTGTTGGACAAGCGTATCCGCTTATTTGTCAAGGTATGACAGGAGTCAAGAAGGGAGATAATTTTATCGCTAAACCGGAGCAGTGTATACAGAAGTCCGGTATGGGCCAATTTGTATACATGTGTAGTGTACCCGACAGCCTCAGTGTCAATACACCACAATTCAGTCAATACTAAACTAAGTCCGTGCAAAGCGTATATACCTCGCTGCTTCGCGGTTCGGTATTTGCGCTTTGCACGGACTAAGGTAAGTAAGCGATGCATGCCTTCGCCTAGGTCGGTATCTAAATATTAGATACTTCCAGTGCCTAAAATTGTTAAGTCTATGAATATAGGGTATGTCATTCTATGCTAACTCCATCATGATCATGATACGAGATATAGTTATTTCTAACAAGTGCAAGTAAATAGTCATGCTGTTTCCATAATAGGATATTCTATATAAGAACAAGTCTTACGACAAATAAAAACCTCACCCCAAAGGCCTCTTTATTGAATGACTGTAATACAACACCATTTTAATCCATGTAGCAATTTTCGGACAGCTCCTCTATAATTATCTCACCTCAGCAGTGCTCAGGCGGGTTTTTGCGATCGCTCGATGCCCGGCGCCCGTCGTCTGTCAGTCGTCTGCCTGTCGTCTGTCTGTCTGTCAACATTTAGATAGTGTATGCGATAGAGGCTGTATTTTTTAACTAATCTTCATGAAATTTAGTCAGAATGATAGCCTTGACAACATCTAGGCCAATTTTGAAAATGGGTCATCTGAGGTTTAAAACTAGGTCACTATGTCAAATAAAAGAAAAAAACTTTATGTATGTCATAGATGCTGTATTTTTCAATTATCTTCATGGAATTTAGTCAGAATAATTGCCTTGGTAAAATCTAAGCCAAATTTGAAAATGGGTTATCTGAGGTTAAAAACTAGGTCACCAGGTCAAATCAAAGAAAAACCTTGTGTATGCGATAGAGGCTGTATTTTTCAACTGATCTTCATGAAATTTGGTCAACATAATTGTCTTTATAAAATCTAGGTCAAGTTTGAAAATGGGTCATCAGAGGTCAAAAACTAGGTCGCTAGATCAAATCAAAGAAAAACTTTGTGTATGCGATAAAGGCTGTATTTTTCAATTGATCTTCATGAAATTTTGGTCAGAATGATTGCCTTGATGAAATCTAGATTAAGTCCGAACATGGGTCATCTGGAGTTAAAAACTAGGTCACTGAGTCAAATCAAAGAAAACCTTATGTATGCGATAGAGGCTTAATTTTTCAACTGATCTTCATGAAATTTTGTTAGAATGATTGCATTGATAAAATCTAAATCAAGTTTGAATACAGGTCATCTAAGATCAAAAAGTAGGTCACTAGGTCAAATCAAATAAAACCTTGTGTATGCGATAGAGGCTGTAGTTTTCAATTGATCATGAAATTTTGTCAGAATGATTGCCTTAATAAAATTTAGGTCAAGTTCGAATATGGATCATCTGGGGTCAAAACTAGGTTACTAGGTTAAATCAAAGAAAAATCCTTGTGTATGCGATAGCAGCTGTATTTTTCCATTGCTTTTCATAAAATTTGGTCAAAATGATTGCCTTGATGAAATCTATGTTGATTTTGAATATAGGTCATCTAGAGTTAAAAACTAGGTCACTAAGTCAAATCAAAGAAAAACCTTGTGTATGCGACAGAAGCTGTATTTTTCCATTGCTCTTCATACAATTTGGTCAGAATGATTGCCTTGATAAAATCTAGGTCGAAATCGAATATGGGTCATCTGGGGTCAAAAACTAGGTCACTAGATCATATCAAAGAAAATACTTGTTTAAACTAAAGAGACCACATATTTGGTCCAATCCTAATGGAAATTTGCCAGAAAATTTGTTTCTATAATTTGAATATAGGTCATCTGGTGTTAGAAACTAGGTCACTAGGTCAAATCAAAGAAAAACCTTGTGTGTGCGATAAAGGTTGCATTTTTCAATTGATCTTCATGAAAAATTGGTCAGACTGATTGCCTTGATGAAATCTAAAACTAGGTTTTTAGGTCAAATCAAAGAAAAATCCTTGTGTTTGCAATAGAAGCTGTATTTTTCAATTGCTCGTCAAACAGTTTGGTCAGAATGATTGCCTTGATGAAATCTAGGTCGAATTCGAATATGGGTCATCTGGGGTCAAAAACTAGGACACTAGATTATATCAAAGAAAATACTTGTTTAAACTCAAGAGACCACATATTTGGTCCAATCCTAATGAAAATTGGCCAGAATATTTGTTTCTATGAAATCACTAGGTCAAACATTTTTACACTGTTATGGTGTGTTTCTCAGGTGAGCGACCTAGGGCCATCTTGTCCCTCTTGTTGTATATAGATTCTAAAGAAGCTATAAACAAATATACAGTAAGGCCGCCAGATGAGTTATATTGGTCGTTTTTCGAAGAATGCAGTATACGGTGAGACATATATTAACGAAAGACATGGCAAGTAAAGCAAAGACTAAGTTCATGCTAGGGCTTTACACAAGTTTTGGATTATGCAAATTTGACAAATAACTCATTATGTAATCACCTACTTATAGAATATTTCACATATTATATGCTATATGCTGTTACCTACTTTTGATAAATAAAAAAATGTTCATGTGAAAATAAATGAAACCCAAAACTAAAGAAGCATATAAACGTGTACTCAGTGTCTTTTCTGAAGGCAGAGCAGAAAAAAGTGCCATGAATGACTCTAGCAAAACAGGCAGAAGGCAAACACTATAGCAGTTCATGACATGTTTATAGTTAAATGTTATGGAGTCCGCAACTTGTCCCATTAAACACAAGCAGTTTCAGAGAAAGCATACAATTTAGATATGGTAGCATTACAAAATTTATATATTTGATATTTCTAAGGCTTATAACTTACTAAACATTATTCGACATGAAAATCCGTAAAATAATAAAAAGCGGAAAACCATAGATCGTCCAACACGACATAAACGTAGATGTTGCAGGCTAGGTTTGCTTAAGCTTGTTCATGGACGACGAAAATGTAAATGCAATCTGTCGTCCACGCCCTCCAGCTGCGGGTTGAGCAGGACTCAATTTTTACACATGCTATAAATACCAGAATACAATTCAGAGACATCCACAGATATATTCATGGAACCTTCAATGATGCACAAAGTGAAGACAGGCATATAGTCCCTAGTTAAAATAATGACATTGTCCCAAACGAGAAACCAATGAGCAGATATAAACAAACTTGAATTTAGAGAGGGAATCTCAGGTTATGGAGCCTACATACAACAGAAACTGCCAAAAGACAAAATGTAAAAGCAGGCAACATGAAATACACGATACTGGACGTGGTGCAGATTACTCTTATGAAGTTTTATTTAAAAAAAACTTATTTTGTTTGAAAACGACATTTAACCTTTAGCCTGCTGGTGGCAAGTGATTTTTGCCTTTGCGACCAGTGCAGACCAAGATCAGCCGGCACGGACGTGCAGGCTGATCATGGTTTGCACAGTTTGCTATTTAGTCAGTAAAATTTCAGGGAACATACCTTCAAATAATAAATGGTATTGTCCAAAATGAATGATGGGCCAGTCCATTTTTAAAATTTAGCAGACTAAAGGTTAATAGGTCATAATTCTACCAACAAGAGCTGTCTAATTGAAGCGCTCTACCATTTGAACTCATTCCACTTAATACTAACTAACTTACAAAACATTTTTAAAGGGCATAATTTTGCCAACATATAAGCGACAGTTATTAAACTCTTACCATGTGATGACATCTCATGACAAGAAAGATGTCCAGAGAATCTGAAAACATTTGGTCAAGTAATTCATGAGGAACATAGTTACATTACCCTGTGAGTCTCTTGACAAGAAAGATGTCCAGAGAATCTGAAAACATTTGGTCAAGTTATTCATGAGGAACACAGTTACATTACCCTGTGAGTCTCTTGATGCCGAGGAGATCATGTAAAGTTTTAATGCAGTAGAAGATTTAATGCAGTAATTTTTGAGAAACTTGCTTACATGCAAATCTACCCTGAAATTCTAAGTTCGAAAGGTACACACTTTTGACAGTTATGTGATTTTACCTGTATGGTTTTCAAGTGTGAAGTTTGAAAGCCACCAACGACGACGAAAGCTCTGTTTGAAATATTTCTAACAGTCGACCTAAGCTAAAACTATTCAGGCGGAATATGTAGAGAGCTTGCGATATAAGTCTTAATGCTCAGCGTTCTACAAAGTTTGAATAATCGTAGTCTTCGTTTGCTGGAGAAGTACGATATAACAATCAAGATATATCGGTAAGAGGAGACATTGAAATAAAAATGACTTGTATCCGAGCTTATGCCTTCAGTATGTCTCAGTTTAAGGTCATCTAATGAAAGGGAAACTCATTTTCTTCAAATGCAATTTTGGTGAGCAAATTTGGACCCTTTCAACGATCCCTTTTTTTATAAACCTCATAGAACTCTGCTAATTTTAAACTGTATATCTTCAATGAAGGATAAGAAAGGCATATCCAGCTAGTTTAAAGGTTATAAAGGGAGTAACTAAAATATAGATAGAATTTTCTAAAACTTTACATTACCTTTATAAAGAGAAATTAAATAATAAAAGTCTGTTTTCTGTAAATTTCTGTACTGAGAACAGATGAAATCAGTAGATGGATGTAACATATTCTTGCACTTTCTAACAACAGAGAAACTAAAAAATATAGATAAAAGTTTCAACTGTTATTGCCCATAAAATGGAAACTAAAATTTAAAAGAAAAGCACAGTCTACAAAAGTTTCAACTGTTATTGCCCATACAAAGAAAAGCACAGTCTACACAAAAAGAAACTAAACAAAATGGACTTTCAACTGCATTTGTCCCAACACACGGAAACTGAAATTATATATGCTGAAACTGTTTATTCTGAATGAAATTTAAATTAAGAGCAGACAGATTTTGGTAGGACTTAGCGCGTGTATGTGATTGTGTTCAACTGAAATGAAATTATTCATACTTCTTTGAAAGTACGGACACGGTGGTTTAGTGGAATATTTGAAAAGCACTTTTTTGCATGCTACTTCATTCATTTCATTAGATGCAGTTTGATGTTGCCTGACTCATGAATACAGCGGCAAAGAACACTGTTTATAAGTGCCACGCCAACCTATACACATACATACAATGTTATAACGTCCCACGTAATCTCTTCCTGATAACAAAAGAAATGATTTCCGCTTAGAGAGCGGGCCTGTATTAATCACTAACATTTATGTATTGGTGCATGACTTGGGGCAAAATGAGGGCAAACATGCACTAGTATGTTTTTAGTGAAAACACAAGTACAGTGAAAATGGGCATTTTATTGAAATGCCAGATATGTACAATATTTACATATGAACTAACATTATTGAAAACGTTGAACAGAAAACATATCAGGGTGGTCTGAAACCCGCCAAAAGGGACACCGCCGCCACCCTGATGACCGTTTGCCAGTAGATTGAAAAATTGGTGACAAGTCCAATGGATAGCATTCACTAGATTTGATTCCCGATGATACATGGACGGCATTTAGGATAGGAAATTGACCGGAGTAAGGGGAAAGTAGCTGTTACATGTAATGTATGTACATTAAAATAGTTCTAAAATTTCAACAGCTTATGTACACTGCTTATAAGAATTTGAGACTAATATATACAAAACAAAGTCATGTTTAATCAACATAATGCAATGGCAATGTTACATGCTTGACCCGACATTTACCTTATAGATTTGGCTATCCGCCTCAGATAGTCTAGCAGAAAAGTTAGTTCTAAAATTTTAATAGCTTATGTACATCGCTTATAAGAATTTGAGAGTGATATATACAAAAACTAAGTCATGTTTAATCAATATAATTTAATGGCAAGGTTACATGTTTGAATCACATTTACTTTATAAAGTTTGCTAGCCGCCTCAGACAGTCTAGAAGCCAACTTATAAGGAATTGATGGACTTGCTGCCTCAGACAGGGGCAATGGGGTAACGACATATACATAACGTAAGAGAATTCCATATCCAATAACAGAAATTGTGGTGTAAGGCAAAACAACATGAATACAAATACACCAAGAATGATGTCCTGCTGCCTCAGATCAGTCAGGAGCGTACAGGAAAACAATTGGATATCCTTGCTGCCTCAAACAGTCAAGGAATACTGTGTATAACAGTAGCCGAAAAGACGGGAAATGCACTTGGGCATAGGGTTTAACATACCTACTCAACACATGTGCATAGCCTTCTACTCTTAGTTTGTTAACCTGACACTTAGAACTGATTGAACATGTTATAGATTTAGGCCGTTTGTATTTTTTGAATGCAGACGACTTCCAGCGCCCAACTGATTGTATCTGTTCAGCAGTGAACTGAGATGAATAAGCAAAAGTAGCGCCTCCAGTTCTAAACGAATGTGCCTTATACAGCTTCGTACTGAGTTTGCACTCCTGAAGCCATTTTAAGCATTTGTCTAAAAAATGATGTTGTTACGGGATGACAAGACGGAAAGCGGAATAGAGGTCCTCGGCATTCGCCACGTAGCTGGATGTATTCTCGTAAGTACGCACCGGACAAATGCGTCTGCTTGTTTGACGACCTAGAGTAATATTTTCCGAGCGACCTTGTGACTGTTTAAATCTAGTCAGCGGAGTTGCGGGACCGAACCAAGACATTCTCGCATTTTATCACATTTGCATATCCTGCCTGTGGCCATGCCAACTCACCAGCTCTGAATAAACCAAACAAGAAATATCTTTAAAAATGATGGTCGGCGAATTGTAATAAGGAAAGAAGTTTATGATTTTTTCATCTAACATTGATCTTTCATCTAACATTTTTCAAATTGCAAAACTAAAAACCGCACTTTAACAATTTAAATGGTTCTCTTTTAATTTTTCGCAAAGGTTTCGCAGGGTTGCAATTTTGTTTCGTTTATCCTTAGACGAATAATTACGGCAGTAGTTTGATGAAGATTCATGAAGCGGTTCATGAGAAGAGGTCATTAAACGTGTTTATATTTTAGGTAAATTGGTCCCTATCCCCATTTGTAACAAAATAGCAGGAGACCTTACGATATTGTTACACATCGAGTTTGATAAAAATCCATTACATTTTAGTGGTTAATGCGAAGAAAGGCATATCTACTTTTAGCTATAGTGGTCCCTAATAGGGCACAAGTTCCTATATAAATAAATTTGGAAGAGGACCTTATAATGATGCTCCAGACCAAGTATGACAAAGATCCACCAAGCTGTTCATGAGACGCTGTATAAAGGCATTTCTAGTTTTAGCTCTAGCAGCCCCTAAAAGGGGTCAAATGTCCCAGCTGAACAAAGTTGGCTGCGGGCCTAATAAAGATGCTACAAATCAAGTTTGATTAGAATACATGAGAAAAAATCAATTAAAGGATTTTTTTATTTATTATTTTTATTTATTTCTAAAATAGGCCAACTGATCCCGCTTTAACAAATGCATATTCGCTATTCATGAATCTTTGGACAATGACGTCACACCTATAAAAAGTGAAGGTCAAGCAAAACATACAATTGTAATTAGTTCAATATTTCTGTTTCATAAGCAAAGTTTGCCCGTAGTCGTATCACATAGATAAACTGTATGCAGCGTACCTTCATTTCAGTGTAATGAGATTCAGTCATTATATATCATATATATAATGAAACAGATTTCAACTGAGTTCAATATTTGCATACCATACTAAAGAAAAATATTTATATATAATAAATCAGTTAAATAATTTATAACAAATATATCAAAGCAAACAAGTACGCATTTTAATATGCAATATGAATAAGTCACAAAAGCAAGAAACCTTTTCATATACAGACGACAATTGTAACAAGGAAAATCTTTTAAAAAGCACTTCTCTACATAAAAGACTCTTATCACACCCTTATTCATGTGATACGCAGACCGTATTCAGCTCTTTCTTTAATTTGATATATGTTGGTATTTGAACAGGTTTTTATCATATTTATTAAATTTACTTATCATTTTGAGATATATCAATATTCTTGCTAAATATACTGAGCCAAAGCTTTAAAACTGTGAACAGCGTCGTTTAGGATAAACGCTTTGTCTACATTTCACTCAGCGTAGCACAATCAACAGAGTGAAAGAAATTGACACTCTCGTCCAGTCAGGCAGAGTGTTGCATAAATCTTCCATTTTGATAAATTATCTATAATGCGTTATCAAGTAGTTTGATTTGCAAACTGAAGTCACGTGGCATAGGTAACGAAAACGAATTTAGACGGCGTCGCCGAAAAACGTCAGAAGAAACATTGTTTGTATTAGTGAACATTGGAAATAATCTTTGACTTCTTCGCATTGATAAGCTGTTTTAACTGGGCGATGGTAAAAGGTTTACGAAAGGCTGCACAACTAGATCGCCTGGGACTTTGCAATAATTTCTTGATAACAAGAGTCAGTCGGACTCTGCCAATGCCTGATGCGGTGAATGTACGCTATAGCGGATACATAAGAGGTGTTTGTCGGAGGTTGTAAATCTTTAAAAAGGCAGATCGCAATAAACTGTGCCAGGTGTTCCATCGTTACTGGCAGTAGAGGGGAGCTTGGATAATATGTGGCATGAAAATTTCATTAGTGTCTGAGCGCATTGGTGTGCTAAGAGTCGAAGGTGAAAGTGACTTGGATAAAATTTCCTTAACAGCCTTGTTTAACATATGGTGAGGCTGGTCTCTGGAATGACTGTGGGTTCTGGGTCCATGCCTACTGACTGCGCCTGAAACTTTGCCAAGCAGATCTGGTAAGACATTGCATATTCCTGGTATGTGTTCATCTTAAGCAAGATATTGTGTGTCACAGAAGAAAGAAATAGGCATCGAACTAGGCACAATATCAATTTTTCTCTAGAAGTTTGTTTGTTTATAATATGTACGCCGGCCTCATTATCTGAATGAATAACAATACATGTGCTTTAAGGAACATCTCCAAATTTCTAGAGCAACCACTATGGGAAATAGTTTTTTAATGGTTATAGGAAGGCCTGTAAACCACGAGCCGTAGAACCAATGTGACTGGAATACTGCGCCATAGCCTAATGCCCAGAGGCATCTGTATGTAAATAAAGTTTGTCACTATTAAGCCAACGCTTGTCCAGAGGAGTTGTCTCCCATTGAAATGACTAGTGAAAAATAGCCAAGCGGCAATATCCCGCCGGCTTTCCCTAGTCAGGGTTATTCTGTGATGGGGTTAAGTGACCTTTTTTGTTAGATCTGTCAACCTGCATAAAAAGGGACGTCCCGGGAAGACTTCCTGACAGCAAAAGTTTAACAACCCGAGAAGTGACTGACGGTTTTTCAATGTGAATTTTCGTGAATGGGAAGCTTTGTTGAGTTTGCTCCGTAATTTGTGGAGTTTATCTTGTGGTAGCCGGGCTTCCATTAAAATAGAATCTAATTCGAGACCCATGAAGGTGATGAACTGCCCAGCAGATTCTGTTGTTGTTTTTTTTTTTCGTCCTTAATAGGAACCTCAATGCCTGCACACATATTCACGAACCTTCTTAGATGGGACTGGCAAGTTTACTGGGTAGTATCGAGTATGACAAAATCGTCTAAAATGTGTACCATGTGGGTTATACTTAATTTAGACTCAGCTATCCATTGAAGGAAAGTACTGAAATGTTCCAAGATTGCGCGGGCTGAAGAGATTCCCATCGGCAAACAGCTGCTTCATATAATGACGCGTATTTGACTGATGCGAAGGTTGGGCTGCAATGTAATGACTGAAACGGGGGATACTTAAAAGGGCCCTTTATGCGACCCAATTTGACCGTTTCGGCAATTTTTAGCCGTGCAATTTCTGGATTTTCAAGAATGGACTTAAGGTTGAAAGCTGAACATCTGGACAGAGAACCTGTGTAACCTAAAGTAAAACCTTGTGAGAAACCCTGGATCAAGTAAGGTGCTCTTGTAGGTAGCGTTGAAATATGTCAACTTTGATTGGGGTGATGACCTTGTGTTGGTCTTGAACGGTTGACTTGTGCTGTTGGAAGGGTCGTGGAATTTGTTGTTGCTATGCCTCTGGCGGCTTCTTTGTTTGGAGAGTTGCAGGTTTGAGCGTTATAAGGTCCCCGGCAGTAACCACAGACATGAGGGTGAGGACACTGAGGTGTATGACAGACTGTGCTGTCGTTATACATCCAGCAGGTGTTGACCAGGTATTTTGCGGTTCGTCTTTGAGGGTATTGTGTATAATATCCAATACAGGCACGAAAGAGCTGGTTCTGATTCCGGTACATTACAGCTAGTGTGCATGTAGATAACCAATACTCAGTGTGTAATGTGTCCAACTGACCAATGGCATGTTCTTTCAGTAGCCTAAATTGCATGTCATACTTGAGAAAGCTAAGACCGGGACAGCGATTGGCGATGTCGCGTACAATTCCACCATATTTCATAAGGACCGGGGTCTCTACTGGATATTTGTGAGTAGAGACTGCTACGTAGAGTAGAAATTCGGTTGTCAAGGATTCAATACTTGTTATTTTTCGTGACCTGGTCTAGGTGATAACATGTAAGTTTGAACGTTTGTCCAACTGGAGTGTGTACTTTGAATCCTGGACAAGGGAACTATTTGGTAAAAGATGGCCAAAATCAATGTATTTATTTTTTAAGTTCTTTTTCTTCAGTGATGATTTTACTTGCGAACGGATATGGGTATTTATGGGCGTTAGTGAATCCTTGCCATTACAGTTACCTGGAAGTATAGCCTGTGTGTGCGATTCAACAATTTGATAAATATCATTTAAATCATTGTATTCTGAATCTGTTTCAGAATCACTGACACTGTATTCTGTTTCCAACTGGAGGATTCTTCATGGCATGGTATTGTTCGCTTGGAGCTTTTTGTTGTTTTGCCTTTCTTAGGCTTTGAATGTTTACGTTTCGCTGTTGTCTTTGTCATTATGGAGTTGACTCACTGTCTGTGTTAAAAGAGTCATTTGGTGATGAGACCTCTTCACCATTCTATGTTCCATTTACCGAAGTACTTGGTATGGCCGATTGTTCGGTGTCTAACAATGGCGCGTTTCGTACAGAATCAGAGCGTGCAAGTCTATGTCTGTTAGTTTTAGCTTTTGCCTGTTTTTTTTATTTGTGTTCAATGATGTGGATTGTTATGTTTCATGTACAGAGTTGTCTGTCTGTGTCCCATCAGATGGAATCACTTGTGTACTGCAGCAGTGCGACTTTTTTGCCGAACGTACTCTTTTTATCTGGAATTCAATAAAGATGTTGATAAAATTTTGACGAAACAAAATAAAGTGTTCTGTGAATCTTTAAATGAATAAAGGTATTTATCAACTTTTAAAGCAAATTAGTACCAACTAGGTAATGTAACTTGTAAGTAAATGTCAAGTGAGACATGTATAGAAGTAGTAGTTTGGCTACTCGCCCCATTTCGTATATAAAACGACATTAATGTGTACAATAAGTGATATCTTTAACAAATACGTTACATTATGGCAGTAACGAAAAATTTTTTTCAAAAGAACGGGAAAACCCCAAACAGTCCTTTGTTTTCACTTTCGGGTTGCCCAGCCTTTTAAACCCCTTAAAAAAGTAAGTTAGGGCATAAACCGTGACAGCGGGAAAATTTAAATTTATTTAAAAAAACGTTTTTCTCAAATAAGTAACTTTAAAGGGGCAGAAAAACTTTTGCCCCTGGCCCTTTTCTAAAAAAAAAAAACCATTTTGGACATTTTTTAAAATCAAAACAGCGTCATACCCCATAAAAATCGAGGGGTTTTTAAACTGCAATAAGTTACATTGTAACTGTAACAGCTGGAAAATAATGGTTTAAAAACATCATCATAATATGTGGTGCTAAATCAGTAACATTATAAGACTGTAATACATGTGAACAGCCTGTACTGGAAAAACATCAGTACATTTTTATCGCTTCAGCTGCCCAAAAATTTTAAATTCGAGGGGTTTTAAAAACTTGCAAATGAACCTTTCTGACGGGTTAAACCACGAAAACCATTTTTAAACTTTTTTTGCCCGTAAAACAACAAAAACCCGGGGCAACAATAAACAATAAAAATAAATCAGTACTTTATCTTCATTTTATTTTGCTAATAATAGATGCTGAACTTTTCAACCTTGTTTTTTTTTGAAATTGGGAAAGAAACCCCTTTACTGTCCTGAAAAAAGAAAGGGTGTCAAAAAAATTTAAAAAAGAATAAATGTGGGAGTAAATAAAAATTTAAAGTGTACTTAAATACAAGGGCAATTATTTTAAAATGTGACTAAAATAAACATCGCATCACATATAACCCCTGAAGCTTACCCTTTTTATTAAGCCCCAACTTATATTTTTTGAGTAAAAATAAAAATAAGGGTTTTTGAGTAAATTTCTGACCTTTTTTAAAACCTTTTGACCACTTCAAAAAAAAACCCAAAAAATAAACAATTTTCATATACTATATGAAAACCAAAAATAAAAAATGTTTAAACACTTAGCCAAATTTTTTACAAAAATCCTGCCAAGAAAACAGGGGAAAAACCAAAAAGAAAAAATTGTAGAATGGGTTTGGGTCTAATATAACATACAGAATTAAAATGTAGTGTGGTTGAATTTAAAACCCACTTTTAAATTTTCTGTTTAAATCACTCTTCTACTTCCTTGTTTTGTAATCCTTTTACATAGATAAAACAAGGGTTTAAGAAACATTAAAATACACAAAATGTACACAGTCCAATAAATACAAAAAAAATTACCAAAAAAAGAAAATTTAAAACAAAAAAAATAACACAGCCCAAAAACCCAAAAATGCAAAAAAAACCCAAATAAAACAAGGCGGGGTTATTTAAAAATCTATCCCCCTTTAATAATTGAAAAAAAAAAACAAAAAATATCTCCTTTGATAACTAAATTCAAATCAATTTTTTTTTAATTAAAATTGGAAAAAAAAATTTAAACTTTAGGAGTTGTTATTATTTAAAAACAAAAGAAATTAAAATAAATTATAACACATGAAAAATAAAAAAAATTCTAATAAAGAAATACACAATAAAAAACCCGGGTTTCAACTTTTATATCATTGAGTCGATTGTTTTAAACGCTTATTCCCGGGAATTTAAAACTGACGTTTCCTTTTTTTTTTAAAAGGGAGCTTGCAGAAAGGTTTGTTACTGGGTCTTTTGGGGGGGAAAAGGGTTACAGCCTACTGTTATACATTGACGGGGTTGTCCCACATAAAAAATTTTCTTCCGTCAATTCCGTGATAGCACTAAAATTGCCTTACTTCGTTTTTGGGCTCGGGTTTTCAAAGGGTTCGGGGGGCCCAACAAAAAAAGGGGGTTGAAGGATTCTGGCGGGAAAAACCGGGGCAGGTTTTGATTTTTTTGGGAAAAACCACTGTAGGGTTTGGGGCCTACAGATGGGGTCTCTTAGGAAAGACTAAGGGTTTCCCCCCCGGGCCGTCGGGTGTGCACGAAATAAATTCAAAACCCTGGCGCCCCGGGGTTAACATAAATGACGCAACAGGGCCCTTTTGCATTTTTTTAAACAAACAAACAACTAAAATTTCACTAAACCGTTTGAGTATGCCATGGGCAAAAAGCATGTTTTAACAAACCCTTTTGAATTTTTGTTAAACCCAAGGGCATCGCGAAAGGGTTTAGTTTTTTATACAACATTTACAACTTTAGTTTTTTTAAAAGTTATACAAAAAACATCCGGCGTTAAGGAAAATTGAGCATTTAAGGTTTTAAATCTTTATTCTGTTTTAATCACAATTTAGGGGGGGCCGTATTGGGAGCCCAAACCAGAACCCATTTTTTAGTAAAAATTTTTTTTTAAAATAATTTTAAATACATAAAATAAATGAATAAAAAATAAAAATAAAATTGGTAAAAAAAAGGGAAATTTACGGATAGTAAAAATTTCCTAAATATTTACAAAAAAAAATGGTAGATTTAAATTTTTAAAAAAGCTCAATGTGCCCCCTGGGGGTAATAAAAAAACACAATTTTTTAAAAGGGTTCTGGGGGTGCAATTGATATTCAAAAAGGGAAATGTAACCTATATTGCCTAAAAAGGGTATAACATTTTCCGGGTTTTTCGCTATTTGGGCCGGGAAACCCCCTAGATAATGGCCCCCCCCGTCAAGAACGGGATGCAGTATCCAAAACCCATGACTTCTGCTATAATGATACTATAAAAATAAAAAAAAATTGCGATAACAAATGCTTTCCGACTTAAAAAAAACTAAATAAAAAAACTTTTGGGGAAAAAAGATTGCAAAACATTAATTTGTGAAACCAATAATTAAAACGAAAACAAACTTGGGCTGGGGAAAAAATAAAAAAAAGGGGAAAAGGGGTAGAGAATCCCCCCGGGAAATCACAGGGAAAGGCAAAGAATTAGCAGAAGAATTACAAAAACCCAAATTTTAAAAAAAAATTTTGGGAAAACGAAGAGTGATTTTTTCATGACTTTGGAATGAACTTGGTCTGCCGATTTAGTTTGAAAATGCAAGTTTTTTCAAAATTTATAATAAAGGTGTAAAGAAACTTGTTAATCTTTATTGAAAAAATCATAAATATCTTGGGTTATTCCTTTAAAAAAAAAAAAACCGAGAATCTTTTAAAAGAAGCATTTAAAAAAAATTTTTTAGAAGGCGATTCCCATAAATTTATTGGTAATGAAGGAAAAGAATTTTATAAAAAAAAGTTTGAATCTTTTTTTAAAAAATAAAAAGATTAATATGTAAATAACATTTAAAAAAGGAAAGGCTGTAGAAAAGAAAGTTTTAATAAAAATTTTTAAAAAAGAATAATGTGGAAATATTTTACAGCAAATTTTATTTTATACTTTTTTTAAAATTTTTTAATTTACGGGAAAAGGGTTTGATAAATATAAAAAAAACAAAACACTCTATTTAAAAAAAAATGACACCAACCGAAGCTAGAAAAAACTTAAAAAAAGGAAACTGTTATTTTAATTTATATGGAAATTTAAAGATACCAAAAAGTAAAGAAAAATTTTAAAAATTGGTGATCGAGTTCTTTTAACCCAAAACTTAAAAGACTTTTTAAAAAAAGGGAATACACCAAACGGACAGAGGAATTTTTAAATTTAAAAAAATTTTAATAATACAAAACCCAGAACAAACACTAAAAAGTTTTAAAATGAAAAAAATAATTCGGGGTTCATTTTATGAAACAAAAACTTTTACCTACTACACAAGAGGTTTTTAGAATAGAAAAATTTATCAGACAGACTAAAAGAAAAAACAAGCTTTAGAAAAATGGAAAGGTTATAGTAAAAAATTTTAATAGGGGGGGTTACCATTTAGGGGAATTTGGGAAAAAAAATTTTTAATTTTTAAAAAAAAAATAATTTTAATTTTTTTTTTAAAAAAAAAAATAAATGGGGGTTTATAAAAATCAAATTTCCCTAAAAAGGGGGAATGGGAAACAAAGATAAAGTTAACTTTCCCATTTAAAACTAAACTAGCTGTTTGCTTTAAGAAAAAGTTAAAATTTTGGGGGAGAGAAAGGACTGGTTTTTTATTTTACAGCAGGAAATCTTGGTTCCCTCAGCGCATTAGAAATTTTTTCCACTTTTTCCTATATTTGTGGCAGTTCCGGGCGCTGTCCATCAATAATTACCAAAACTTACAAACAGCTAAAACAAACACAAGAAATTTATTTTAAAAGCACATCATCACAAAATAAAAAAAACAAATAACAAAAGCAGGGTTTTTGGAAAAAGGTAAAAAAAGAAAGAAAAGTTTTTTCCAGGAAAATTTTTACAATACTATTAAAAAGGGCAGGAAGAAAAAAATTTTTTTCAATGCCTTTTAAAACGTATAAAAAGGGAATTTAAAAACCCTGAACGGATAAAAAAAAAAAAGAAGAAGAGCTGTATTAAATTTACGGGGTTTTTTTAAAAAGATTTTTTTCTAAAAATATATTAATATAAATGGTTAATAAAAAGGGTTAATAAATGTTTAAAGGGCCAAAAATTTATCTAGCACTTTAGGAGAAATAATGAACCCCAGAAAAAAAATTCATAAAAAAATTTTTTTAAAAGAAGAAATTTTTATTAAATCAAAACTTTATCAAATAGTTAGCGATAAAATTTTAAAAATCATGCATTGAAAAAATTACAAAATTTTTAGATCCTTTTTCTTAAAAAAAAAAATTTTTTTTAAATGGACTGTTAGCCCTATTAACTGAAGAAGAAAATGCCAAAAGATTATGTATTGTCCAGCCCAAAATAAAATTGGGAAACAATCCAAAAAAAGGGAAAATTGAAAACCCGTTGTGATACTAATGAAAAAAAACATAAAAAAAGCATTTAAATCCCAAAACCAAAGACCTCGATTTTAAATTTCCCGGGGGTTAATAACAATGTCTGCAAAGGAAAAAAACCAATTTAAAAGTGAATACAAAAAAAAAAACAAAAAATTTTTTATTTTTTAAAATTTTTTTTTTTTTTTTTTTTTTTTTTTTTTTTTTTTTATTTTTAATTATTTTTTTAATCCTTTTTTCCTTATGTTTTTTTTTCAAAATAAATCATAAGGGAAAAATCTAAAGATCAAACAAACCCAATATTATAAAAAATTTAAAATTTAAAAATTGAATATAGCCCAAGTTCCAAAAAATCAATTATATTTAACTATAAACACTTTTTAATAAAATACTTAAATCTGAACTTAAAATTTTAAAAAAAAGGTAAAAAAAAAAAACGTTGTTTTAAAAATAACTTTTGAAAAAAAAGGTTTAAAACTGATACAATAAAAAAAACCCAGCTTTTTTTCAATAAAAAGCTTTAGAAATTATTAACAAAAAAAATGAAATAAAAAACACTTAACGTCAAGCTTTTGATGAAATAATAAATAAATTTAAAAATTTGGATTTCTAAAGGAAAGGGGCTGGAGAATAGAGTCAGTTGATGCCATTATTTTAAAATAAATTAAGTATAGCCCCCCTTTGGGCTGTTTCAAGTTTTTTTAAATTCCCAAAAAACCATTACAACTCCAATAAAAGGGAAAAATAAATAAAAAGAATGATGATAACGAATGTTTTGGGATGGTGTCTTTTAAAGCTTAAAAATTTTCCTGAAACAAAACATTCTGAAAAAATTTTTCAAATTAAAAAAAAACATAAAAAACGATTTTTAAAATTATACGGGAAAAAAATTTTCCTGTTAAAACTAAATCAAGTCCCTAAAATTGAATTTTTTAAAAAAAAAAACTTTTAAATATATTTGGTTATGAAGAACCTACAGGAATTTTACCCCATTGTAAATATAAAAATATCAATACGAAAACAATGTGACATTTTTCTAATTAATAAAGATAAGTTTAAAGGGCGACTGAAAAATCACCGGGGCCCCCCCCAATTCATCATTATTTTTGGGAAAAAGATTTTTAATAGATTAATTTTTTAACAAAAAAAAATGTAAAAATAAAAAACATTTTTGCAAATCATGTTTACAAAATTTTTTTCACAAGAAAGAATATTAAATGACACAAAACCAAAAAATTGGGTTTAGCTATTAAGGTCTCAAGGTGTAAAAATGCCAAAAGAGAGAAAAAAAGTAAAATTTTAAAAAATTATCAAAAAAGGTTTTGGGCAGTCCCTTTTTGAAATTTTAAATCTGATTTGAATAAATTAACTAAGAAATTTTAAACTGCTTTACCATAAATGAATCTTCTTTTTTAAAACCCAAAAAAACCATATAAAAATCATATAGATTGTGTTTACGGGCTAAAAATTTTGGGTTTTTTGTTATGATAAAAATTTATACTAAACCAACCCAGATTTACAGAGGCCCCTACAGTTTTAAATTTATTAAAAAAAGGGCTTAGGAAGAGGAAATTGTAAAGAAATTTTAGGGGTTAAAATTTTTAAACAAAGAACTAAGAAGGGTCAAAAAAGTTTGAAAGGAATTTAAAAAGCAAAAATCTTGCCCACATTTGGAAAAAAATATAAGGAAAATAAAAAATCCGTTCGAGACCATTGCAAAATAACAGGAAATTCGGGGAAAGGGCTCCCCTCAAATGTAATCTTAATTTTAGACTAACACATAAAATTCCTGTTATTTTTCAAAATTTAAGATTTTAGGGAGGGTAAATTTTATTATGCAACAAAAAGGGAAATTCAAAAAAAAAAATTTAATGTTATTCCTAAAAAATATGGAAAGATATATGGCATTTAGATAATTTTTAAAAATTTTTATTGATTCTTTCCCAAATTTTAATTTCTCAATCATTGGATAACTTAGTAAAAAAATTTTTCCCAAAATTTTTAAAAATATTTATCCTCAAGAATTTAAATTGTAAAACATTAATTTTTTAAAAAACAAAAGGTTTTTTTCCATATTTTTCATGGATTCTTTTAAAAAATTCAAAGAAACAAAAATTACCGCTCCTAAAAAATGATTTTTAAATTCAATTTTAAAGAAACACCATATCTGACAACAATATGAAAAACAAAAAATTTGGTTTGGAAAAAATTTTTAAAATTAAAACAAGGGAGAAAATAAATGATCTAAAATTTAAAAACGATTTTAATTACTTTTAGCTGATGTTTTCAAAAATTTTTTAAAAAATTTAATTTTTTGAGTACTAAAAATTTAAAGTTTCCTTGTCATTTTTTTAAGTCCCGGGGTTTTAGTTTGGGGAAAGCAATTTTTAAAAATACGGAATTAATTAGTTTTAAATAACTGTTTTGATATTATTTTTTTATTAAAAAGGGGACTGAGGGGAGGAATAAGTTATTTTTTCAAACAATACAGTAAAGCAAACAAAAAAAATTTTATGAAAGATTATAACCCAAAATTTGCCCGCAAATACTTTAAAGGGGTCCCTTTCGACGCCAAAAACCTTTACGGTTGGGCCATTGTCAACCTTTACCCCCCCGGGAAATTTTTAAAATTTATTCCGAAAAAACAATTCAAAAAATTTAAAATTGCAACAGGTAAAAAACTAACTTTATAGTTAAATGTGATCTTAAATTTCCCAAAAAAGAATTAAATACTATACAAAATGTTTTCCCCTTTTAAAGCCCCAAAAAATTAAAAAACCTAAACCAAGGGTTTTTCCAAATTTTATAGTAAAAATTTTTAAAACAGAATTTAAAAGGGGAAAAAGTAATGTAAAAAAAATTTTTCCCAAATTTTTTAATAAAAAAAACAAAATTATGTTGTTCTTTTTAAAAAAAATTTTGAACTATTTTACACAATTGGGTTAAAAGTAACAAAAATACATAGAATATTAATTTTTAAACGAAATCCTTGGTTAAAAAATAATTGTTTTTAATCCCAAAAAAAAAGTTTCTAAAGAAAAAAATTCCCATTTAAAAAAGGGGACTTTTTTAATTAAAATAAACAACTCTGTATTGGGTAAACGAGGAAAATTTACGCAAGGAGTTAATTTTTAAATTAACCCTGATAAAAACCTTTTTTATTAAAATTATAGCCAAACCTTCATTTTTTAGTTCAAAACGATGTTTAACAAGAATTTTTTTGGTTTATTCATAAAATTTAAAAAAAAGCTTGTTATTAAACAGACCTGTTATTTTTGGAATGTGCTTTCAGTTTTAAATCAAAATTTTTAATGTATAAATTTCATTATAATTTCATCAAGGAAAAGTACGGGGATTCAGCAAAAGTTTTTATTCACGACACTAAAACCCTTTATTTTAAAAATTAAAAATTAAAAGATGCAAAAGGGGGTTTTTTTATAAGGACAAAGTTTTAATTTGATAATAGGGATTAGGGAATACCAACTAAAAATTTTATTTCGACAATAATAAAAAAGTAATTGGAAAATTTAAAGAAAAGCTTTCCGGATTTCCCCCTTGTTGAATTTGGGTTTGGGTTGGAAAAATAAAATGATTCATATTATTAGAAAAAGAAATTAATGTTAAAAAATGTAAAGGAATTAAAAAAATTGTTTTTTAAAAAAACAAAAGTTCATAAAAATTTCAAAGATACCCTTTTTTTAAATTTAACCCTAAGTAATCACACCTTTTAAAATTTTTTTGTTCAAAAACAAAAATCTTTTCCCGCTAATTTTTTTAAAAAAAAACATCTTTAACATTTATGATGATAAAAATATAATTTTTGATAAAGGATTGATACATTAGCTTATTCTTAAATTAATTAAAAAATTAATTAAAAAATTTTAAAATTTAAAAATTTAAAAAATAGAACCAAAAATTTTTTTAACTGAATATTTTTAACGTTTAAAAAAAATTAATATAAATAACATTTATTTATTTTTTAAAATTTATTAGCATAAATTTAAAAGAAAAAAAGATTTATTTTTTTTGTTTTTTTTACATTGTAACTTTGAAGGAAAAAAAAAAAACATTTTCTTTATTTTTTAGCTGTTTAAATTTTCTCTCCTTTAGGGTATTTTTAATTTCAACAAAAAAAATAATTAAAATGGGAAATTTTTTTTAATTGTTTATATTTTACCATTTTGAAATAAAAAGGACAGCATTTAAAAGTTTTCCAAATTTAAATAATCCACTATCGGGATCTTCGTAAAAACAGGGTTAAAAAAAACAATGGAGGGTTTTTTTATTAAATTTTCTTTTTTAATTTTTCTTTTTTATTTTATTTACTTTTTCATTTTTATTATTGAATATTTCCCCCTTAAAATTAATTTTTCCAGTTTTAAAAAAAAACTAAAGTTTTTAAATTTAATAAAAAATAAAGATTACCCCAAAAGTCCCGTCATCATCATAAGATACATATTCCCCCGATATTTTGAATCTGATGTAAATACCGTCAAAAGCGTAAAATTTATTTCTGTGGTGATGAAATGTCATAAGGATTTAATGTCAAAAATTGTCCCTTGTTTTAGAAAAAACTTAATTTTTTTTTTTATACCTAGAATTGTTTTGTCCCCCCAATGTCAAAGTCCTCGGCTAAAATATTTTAAAAATTATCGAAAAATAACTAAAAATGGGTCAGCATATCATTTTCCAAACCCCCTTTAAAAAAAAAAATGTTTTATTGGGCTTTTATGGTTTTTTACTCGGTTTCCCCTTTAAACCCCCGGGGCCCCCCAAAAAAAAATCTAAAAAATCTATTAAAGTAAATTCCCCGGTTTTTTTGACCACAAAAAAACACCTTTTAAAAGTAAAATCTGGTCCCAAATAGTTTTTTATTTTTGGGTTTTTGTTTATAAAATCTTTATAATCTACGATAAATTTCCCGATCCCCAAATTTAAATGCCCTTTAAATTTGTTTTTAAACCGGCCATATTTTTTATATGTTGAATATATCCAGGCACCCCGACGGTCAAAAAAACTTTTCAATTTTTTCTTAAAATAAAAACCGTATTTAAACCTTGGATCTTTTCAAAAAAAACTTTATATTCAAAAAAAAACACTTCCAAATTTTTAAATTTTTCCCATTTCTTTTTTTCCCAAATTTTTCTTTTATTTTTTTTTCTTTTTTTTAAGTTTTAAAAAATTAAATTTCAGGCCAAATCATCAACCGTTTTGTTGAAACAACTTCAAAGCAGACAAATTAAACAAATGAAATTTTTTTTCTAGCTAATTGGTTTCTTTTTTTAAGAAGTTTTTTTTTTTTCTTTTGTAATTTCTTTACATTAAAAAGAGATTTTTTCAGCATTATGGTAATTTCTCCGACAAATTTGGGTTATTTGGGTTTTTATTAGCAGTAATTACTTTGGGATTTGCAGTGATTGATTCTCCTTTTTTACTGATATTTCAACTACAAGCTAAACATTTTTTATTTTTTTAATTTTAACATTAATTTTTTTCATTAATTTTTTTCATTAAATTCATTAAATCTTTTTTTAATAAACCGTAAAATGTACTTAAAATTTCCCCGTAAATTTAAATTGTGACGTGTTTTCCAAAATACTAATTAAGGTTCGAATTTTTTTTCTTTAAATTTTTAGCTGATCAAATTTAATTTTGTTAATTTTTTCAGTTTTGTAGTAATTTGAAACTCCTTTTTTAACTGATTTTTTAACTACAAAGTCTAATCAATTTTTAAAGTTCTTCAACTTTGCATTAACCGTCATATCTTCTTGTAATTTTTTTGTAATATTAAAAAAAGTCCGTAAATTTTAAAATTTTGGGCGTGGGGTCAACATACTAATCCAAATTCGAATTTGTTTCTTAAAATCTTCTAATTTTTGAATTAAGCTCTTTGTTTAAAGGGTTTTCAAATGTTGTGTCATGGTCCCATCCCTCTTTGTGGGGCCTTTTCCAATTCAGATTTATTTTCGTAAGGTTTTTTTGAAATAAATTTTTAACAAATCTTTGGGGTTTTTTTTTTTCAGTTTTATATTTAGTTTATTTATTTCGTACTGAAAATTTTTGTAACTTTTTTTTTACTTCAAAAATTTTGTCTTTTAAATTCTTCATGTTTAATCATACTAAACTTTTAATTCTTGAACTTTTATTTTATAAAATTTTTTAAAATTTTGGGTTTTAAAAACTTTTTTTATGTTGTCATTGTCAAAACAGAAATTTTTCTTCAAGTTTTTTAATAGAATCCCAAACCCAAAACTTTCCCTTTTTTTTTCAATTTTAAACTTGTAATTCAACTATTAATAAGAAAAAATTTAAAAAACTTTTGTTAATTCTTCAATTTCTTTCCCCTGTTTCTATTTTCTGTTTTATTTCTTTTAAAAAACTTCCAAAATTATAGTCCCCTCATTACATTTTGAACTTTTTTAAACACAAATCGTCTTGAAACGCATCGTTGGGTTTTTCTGGGTCTCCCAGGTTGATTAATTTTATTACCTCCCATACTAATGCTCTGTTTTATTGTGTTATCAATTTCCTTTTTTCTGTTTAAGAAATGATTTTCCCTGTCCTTTTTTAAAACTTTTTGTATTGTTTTTTTTGTAGCATAAACACTTAAATCAAATCAAAATTTTAAATTTACTTTACTGTCAGGTTTTAAATTTTTTGTTCTATATTATTAAAAACTCCATTATATAATTATTATATATTTACCATAAAAAATTTTTTTAAAAAACTTTCCCTTTGGGTTTTTTCAATAAAAAAAACAATTTTTTATTTGTTGCATTAGCAAAAGAGTTAGGGTTAAAATTTTGTTCATTTTCAAATCAAATCATTTTTTCGTTTACCTTGGGCTTTCAAATAAAATATAATGTGAACAGTTAATTCGAATATCTTTTGGCGTTTTTTTTAGTAAGACGACTTAAATAAAAAACACAAAAGTTTTTGGGGACGGGCCTTTAAAAATATTTTTTTTATTTCATTTTGAACCCTTTTTTTCTTCCCATACAAAATCATCAAATAATTTCTACTTTTTGTTTTTTTTTTGATTCAAGATCATTAACAACAAATTTTTTCATTATTAAAAACATTCAAGTATTTCTTTGGATCTCTTTTAATTTTTTTTGCAATTTTACCTTTAAATGGGAAAATTTAAATTTTTGAATTTAGATTGTTCTAGGTTTTTTTTGCAAATAAGAAAATTTTTCATAATATAAAAAGAAAGGGTTTTTGAAGTATATGCATTAATGTATTTGTTTTTCCAGATCCAGAAGAGTCACATATTAACATTTTAAAACAAGAATCGGCATAAAAGGGGTAATGTTGTTTTTAAAATTATTGGATTTTTTCGCTTTTTGTATCCTAAATTTTGGGAAATTTCCCTTTTTGTATAATAAAAACAAATTTTTTTTACATTATTTTTCATTACTTCCCTTATTTTACATTATCTTACATTATAATAAAAGGAATCAAAACTTAATGAAAAGAGAAAAAAAAAAAAAAACTTAGTCGGGGGAAAAAATAGAGCCTTAAGAAGAAAAAATTAAAGAAAAAATTAAAAAAGCTACAAATCGGGGTATGTAACTGAAAATTTTTAAACCAATTTCTGAAGGAATGAAAGTCAAAAAGAAAAATTATCAAATCAGTTAAAAAGGGATTTCCTGGGAAAAAAACAACAATAGCGTTACCCCAGGTGATGAAATGAAAGACAAAACAAACATACCGGGGTTTAAACCCCAGCTATTTCAAGAACCGCTAAACCCTCATTAAACCCGGGCTCCCCTGAACATGTTAAAAATCTTGAAGAGATATTGAAAGATTATGAAAAAAAATAAGAAAAAAACAAACTTTAAAACCAAACCCTTTCCCCATCAAAAGATTGGGGAAAAACCTTTTGAAAAGGGTTTCTCAAGATGGGCTTAAGAGAATTTTAAAAAAGAATTTTTTAAATTTAAAAATTATGGGAAAAAAAAAGATGGGAAAAAACTGAAAAAACCGAGGGTACAACCCGAAGGGAATTTTGAAAAGAAATTGGGGGGCAAGACGAAAAAAAAAAAAATATCTACAGTAGATTTAGAAGCTTTTCTGAGGGTAAATGTTTTTTAAAGGGAAAATAGATATTTCAAAACCCTCTGAAATGTTTGACTTTTTTTTTCTGGGAGAAGAATTTTAAATTCCCAGATAAAAAAAGTAAAGACGTACTTAAAGGTACAATATTTTACGTTTCTACAATATCCCAAAAATTTTAAAAGGTTTTTAATAACTGGCATAAACAAAATCAAAAGATCCAAATAAGCAAAAAGAAGCAAAAGAATTAAAACATAGCCAAGGCGAAATTTAATTTAAAATACAAAAAACCGGTTTTTAAACATATTTTTGGGATTTCTTTTTACATATGGACAAGGAATAAGAAAATCATAACCCAAATAAAGTTTCAAACCCAAAGGCAATATGGGGAATTAATTAAATTTAAAATTAAAAAAACTTTTAAAAGTCAAAACAAATTAAATTCTAAGGATAGAATAACTGGAAAGGAAGTAATTAACACTAAAGTAATTAAAGATTTGATTGATCCTTGAAAAAAATTAATTAAAAAAGATATACAAAAAAAAAAAAAACCTTTAATTCATTTAAGAAAAAAAATTTAAAGAAATTTAAAAGAAAAACAGGATTACCCATCAAAAAAAGATCTTTTGAAATTTAAAAAAGGGAATTTGAGGACAGGGTTTTAACTTTGTCCATGTAATCCGGGAAAAAATTGGTTAATGCCCTTTGGGGTTAATTTGTGGTTCCTTTTATGCTGGAAATAATAATGGGAAAAACTTAAAAATGAAGGTATTAGGGAAATAGACCCAAATTTTTAAAAAAAGAATTCACTCTTACCCCGAACAACATAAATGTTATATAAAAAATAGTTTTTTTTGAATTAAAAAAATGGAACCAAAAAAATTTGTTAAATTCTGAAACAGGTTTAAAAAAGAAATAAAAATACCCGATTTATTTTACAATCAGATTTTGTTTGTTTTTTTAATTTTTAAAAAAAAATAAAACTTTAAAGTTTTTTGGTTTGGGGTGTAAATTTAAAACTAAAGACCTACCTTGGGATAATAATTAAATGATGAAAATAAAAATAAAAGAATTCGTTTATAATAATGGGGAAAGAAAAGGGAAAGATATAATATTTACAAAAGGTTCTTACAGTTTTCACAATATAAATAATTATATCAAAAGAAACATTAATAAGTAAAGGTGATTATGATTTGATAAATCAACATTGCTCCCCAAAAAGTTTTTGGGAAATTTTTTAAGTAGTTTTTAAAATTTTGATTTCAATTCATGATAATTTTAAAATTGGGTTTAAGAATGCCAAATTTTTATACATTGCTTGGAAATTTTAGGGAAAAAAACATTGAGAAAAACGAATTTGGGAAAAACAACACCAAATAAACAACTCTTGGGGATACAAAATTTTTTTTTCATTGTGATTTTTAAGGGTTTAAATTTACCTTTTGATGGAATTTTTAGTGAAATTAACATGCTTAAAGTACTGCAGATTTTTAAAAAGAGTTATCCTTTTTTCAAAAGAACCAAACAGAAATTGATATTCCCGAAAAAAATAAAAAATATTTATAAATTCCCAAAAAGAAAAAAAATTACGATAAATTTGGTAGAATAATTTAAATTTTTAAAGAGGGTTTAAACAAGTTTTACAAAATAATATTAAAAAAAAATTAAAATTTAATTTTGAAATTATAAATTTTAGGTTTTTTTATAAATGTAAAAAAAAAGGTTTTTTTAAAAAATAAAAGGGAAAATTTTTTTATGTGATTCTCAAAACGGGAGAAAAATTTTTCAAAGGTAGCCTGAGGGCTCCGGGGAATTTCCCTCTCGGTAAAAGGTATCTTTGACAAATTTAAAGAAAAAAGTTTTCAAGTGGATTGCATCTTCAATTGCAAAAGCTGGAAAAAAAGCTTTTGGAAAACAGCAGAAAAGCAGCACTTGAAAGTGGAACCAAAAAAAATTGGGAAAAGGAAATTGGAAATTTTTTCTGCGATAAAATTTTGAAAAATTTTTAAAAAGGAAAACCCGCTCCGGCAGTTGGGGAATTTAAATTTCTAAAGGGAAATTTCAAAAAAAGAAAAAACAGAAAATAATGAGGAGGAGGATATTTAAAAAAGAATAAATAGAATAATTTTCCGGATC
>NW_026460171.1:0-72481 GCF_021730395.1 Mercenaria mercenaria | reverse complement strand
CATTACCTTGACCTTTGACCCGTTATGTAACCCCTAGGCTCCACCGGCTCCACCGGCTCCATGCTCCCCAAACTCTGTGTAACGCCTCGTTATATACTACTAATATTCTTGAAAAGAAAATTTATTAAATATTTCCAAGTGTCACAATTATTCAATGAAAGTCTTCGTAACCAGCTCAACTTCAAACTATGTATAAATGTGTTAATATTTATCATCTTTATACCACTGGAATCGACATCATTTGTTATAATTGATCTCTTTACTCTATCCGATCCATTATTCCATAAAAATTTAAATGCTATATTTTTTGATTGATTAATAAAGATTGACGGGGGATTCGGTAATGCTTTAAACAAATGCACAAATTTCGAAATTGCAAGGGATTTGATAACTGTTACTTTGCCAAATAAAGTTAAGTTTCTCTTTGACCACGAGCGTATCAAATCTTTGCATTTTTCTAAAACAAGTGGACCATTTAAATCCCAAATATCTTTGACATGTGAAGAAAAAGTTACACCTAATATTTTTAGAGGTGTTTGCGACCAGTCTAAATGTAAATCTGGACATAATTTTATCAATGACTGACTCAATGATCCTATCCAAAGTGCTCTTGTCTTTTCAATGTTTATTTTCAATCCCGAAATTTTATAAAACTTGTCAAGTGTACTCAAACAGTGACGTAAAGATTGTTCAGTTCCATCCAGAAACAATTGCGTATCCTCTGCGTATTGACTCATTTTATATTCTTTGTTACTATTAATGGTTATACCTGAAATATTATTGTTCATTCTTATCATTAATCCAAGTATTTCTGCACACAAAATAAAAAGATAAGGAGATATTGGATCTCCTTGTCTGCAACCTCTTTCTAAACGAAAAAAAAAACAGACAAATGCCCATTTTGTAAAATACAAGTTTCACTTCCTTGCTGAAATGATTTTATCCATTTTCTAAAGGAAGGTCCAAAATTGAAATATTCTAATGTTTTATGAATAAAATCCCATGAAATATAATTAAAAGCTTGTTGAAAATCTATAGATAACAATAGTCCTGGAATATTTTGTTTTTCAGTTTCAAACAAAATGTCATAAATCTATCTTATATTTTCTCCAATGTATCTGCCTGCAATGAATCCCTTCTGATCAGTGTGCACTATTTTGTCTAAAAACATTTTAAGGCGGTTCGAAATGACTGTCGAAGCTAGTTTATAAATGACATTTAAAAGGGATATTGGTCTCCAATGTTTATGGTATTGTCTATTTTTATTCGGTTTTGGTAAACAAGTAATAACACCCTATTTTTGTGTTACTGACAATCTATCATTAATATACCCAAAATTAATTGACCGCAAGATAAAATGTGCAATGTCTTTCCAAAAAAGATAAAAAAAACTCTACAGTATATCCATCTAGACCGGAACTTTTTTTTTCATACCATTTATTGCAGCAGTGAGTTCGTCAAGTGTAATTTCTCTTTCTAGCCTCTGTGATTCCGTATCAGAAAGTTTAAATGTGTTTTCGCCAAAACTTTCAATCAACGATACATCTGACGGTATAAAATTGTTTTCATATAATTTGCCATAGTACTCTTTCTGATAAGATAAAATATCTTTAGTGTTAAAAAGTTCTTTGCCATTCTCATCTATGAGTTTGTTAATTGTTTTATTTATAAAGTTTCTACTTTCTAGACCTAAAAAATAGCTAGTTGGCTTTTCACGAAGATCATCATATCTACATTTTGACCTCAACATAACACCTTCTAACTTATGTTTCCGTTAGTTTTCGAGATCTGTCTTCTTTTCTTGAAGTTGGACTAATATCATGTTATCTATAATGTTATAATTATTTTGTATATCATTTTCTATTGAAACAATTTCTTTTTCTAAATCAATCTCCCTTTTTATACTTTCTTTCTTTTTATATGATGACTATTTGATAGTTTCACCATACTGTTGATATTTAGAAACATACTTGTCGTTTAAATAAGTAAAATGTACTTTTGAATTTACATCAACAATATTCTCAAGTAATTTAATGTTATACAAGCAAACATGTTGTAATACAAATTAAGTATCGAAAAAGTATTACACAAGTAAGCAGGACACATTTTAATGTAAATTAAACATTTTATTTATGATAAAAAGGTTTGTATATAGGTAGATAGGGTATATTCTACTAGCACACATATTTGATATAGAGAGAGAAAAAACAAAACAAAAAAAAACTGTGCCTTGGCCGAGAATCGAACCTCCGACCTTTCGCACTGTAATCCTACACTGTACAATTGAGCTATTGAGGCGGTAGAGTATTGTATCTCTTCTCATTATTGTTGATTTTCCCGAGATATTGTTTGGCGGGGCACCTGCAGTGCGGTGCTCTCCACCACTAGGAAGAAGTTTTCATATGGCATTAAATAAAAGTTAAGTGATTTTACGGGATGATGGGGGTTGGGGGGGCGGGGGGGGGGGGGGAGGGGAGGGGGTGCGGTAATAATTTAAAAATAATCTAAGGTAGGGTCTCGAACTCTGTAAATTCCTACTTTTACTAATTACCATTGTTATCATTTATTTAACAGATGAAACATTATGTATAAGTACAAATTACTGAAAAATTACTAGAAACTCCAAACTCGAGTATAATAACGGAGATAATTCAAAACTAGTAAAAGATTAGTTCTTACGCTTTGTACTTCCTCACTTACCTTCTTGGATACCCTTTAGATGTCGCAATTATTAAACGGGAAACAAGTACAAAGCTGGAAACCATTAACACATTATTCAAGAAAGAGTTTTGGTTCTCATGATCAGACTTTCTCTCATTACATGTACTTCCTTTAAATTCCCTAAATTTGTTGCAAATCAATTGTTTGGTCAAAACAGCAAAAATATGAAGTATCTAAAACTATTTAGGACGGATTTATGGTTTTTGAGGTAACATTACCTGACGGACTGGATTTCTATACCTCCTTCCTGCTTTTCATTGGAGGTAGTATCAAGGCAGTCTGAAAGACAGCTGTATCCCCACCGCTGCTATGGATAGCGAAAGGGTTGGTGGTATTGGGCGAAAGCACTCACGTTGTTAGGTATATTCCATAGTGACCTTGACGGGTTGTGAACATTTGTGCCAAGTTAAATCAAAGTCCCTCCATGCAGAAAGAAGAAATGCTCCAGACAAAGTCATTCTTGATTTTGACCTTTCACCTCCGAATGTGACCTTGACCTTAGAGCTAGGGATCTGGTTCTTACACATGACACTCCGTCTCATAGTTGTGAACATTTATGCCAAGTATTATTAAAATCCCTTTAAGGAATGTTGAGTTACAGACTTAACAGGAAAAAAGCCGTTATGGCCTTTGACTTCCAAGTGTGACCTTGACATTGCAGCTAAGGGCCCAGATTTGCGCATACACGTTGTCACACCCAAAGGAATATTTGTGCAAACTGATATTTAAATAATGTTTTTGTATGACAAAATAATAGACCAAACAGGAAAAAAATCCTATTGACCTTTGATCTCAAGGTGTGACATTGACCTTTAAGCTAGGGTTCCGTGTTGCGCTTGACACATTGTCTCATCATGAGAAACATTTATGTCAAGTCATATTGTTATCCCTAGATGCACGACAGAGGTCTAGACTGGACAGGTAAAAGAAACTATAGACCTTTGACCTCCAATTGTGACCTTGACCTTTAAGCTAGGGGTCCGGGTTTTGCGCTTGACACGTTGTCTTATTATGGGGGACATTTGTGCTAAGTAATATTAAAATCCCTTCATGGATGGCAGAGTTATGGACCGGACAGGAAAAAAAAGCCATGTTGACCTTTGACCCAAATTGTAACCTTGACCTTTGAGCCAGGGGTCCGGGATTTGCGCATGACACGTCGTCTTATCATCAAACATTTGTTCAAATTGATATTAAAATCCCTTGATGAATGCCATGTTAACATTTGACTGCCAAGTATGACCTCGACCTTTGAGCTAGGGGTCTGAAAGCTGTGCAAGACACATCGTCTGATTATGAGGTACATCTGTGCCAAGTAAAATCAAAATATCTTCATGGATGGCAGAGTTGTAGACCGGACAATAAAAAACCCTGTTGGCTTTTGACCTCCAGTTGTGACATTGACCTTTGAGCTAGGGGGTCCGGGTTTTGCGCATGACACGTCGTCTCATCATGGGGCACATTTGTGCCAAGTAATATTGAAATCCCTTCATGGATGACAGAGTAAAGAACAGGACACGAAATTGCTGGCGGACGGAAAAGCGCATTCCTATAGTCTCCGAAACTGGTTTATAATCTGTTACAGGAATGCTTGCTCATTTAAGCAACATTGCATGACCTTTTTCGCGTATCATATACTTCGGCCGAGATAAAATGGTCCGTCACGTAGAGTAAGATCCCGTCAGAAATGTGTGTTGAATTGTCTTCTATAAAATTAAAGGCACTGACCTCCAGATTTTGGCTAAAAAATATTTTTCTTTCACTGAACCCGGACCGCTGCGGCAATAAAGAAGTTTTTCGCTGTCGCCACCAATAGCGCTTTTGAAGATTTATTGTTAAATGCGCATACATATTTATAATCGAGGCAGTTTACCTCGAGTAAAGCGTTACAAACGCTTTTCGGTTTTCATCGTAAAAATTAGTAAAACAACTAATTCTCATGTGTTTTCATAACATATAGTCTGTCAGTAATTAAGTTTTAAAGCATTCAGAAATATAGCATTAATTTCCAGATATCTAGCAAAAAAATCTTGTTTTGTTGTCGAAAGATCTGGAGGCCAGTGCCATGATTCAATATAATTTTACGTTGTTTTAATTTCATTTGTTTTTCACAGTTTTTTTGTGTGTTGTTTCTTGTATTTCTCAACATCTTTAGATCTGGGTAATCTCCAATTCTGTGGCCGTCTGTTCTGAAGACGAAAATAACAGGAAGAGGGGTTAATCAGTACTCAAAGATAGATAGACAGAATGATATATATCATATAAAACACAAATCCAAGTCTGTCAACTGAAAATAGAAGTACAATGGACAACACAAAGTTTGACAAAATTAACAGTTTTCATACTGAAAAAAAGGACAAACTAAAAGTCTCCATTACATTGGCCATAACTCTAGAATAAATAAACGGACATGGAAGTCTCGATAATATGCACATGTCCGCTTCATGCTGATTATGTATATGAAGTTTCATTTCTATTGGAGGAATAAATAGAATAAATTGGACATGGTAATACGGAACTTGTAATATGATAAAGAAACATGTTTTGCCGACCTGATTCCTTTATATCTGATATAAGTGACTTTAGTGTGTTCGTGTCGCAAAGCTATGAACAGATATAGTAATTCAGACTCAAGTTAGGAGCGGAGAACATTAAGTACCAGTACAGAACCCAGAAACACTGTTGAGCCAATAAATTACAGACGCCCAACTTTATTTTCTTTTTCGAAAGTTAGAAAATGCATACCGACTCTTCTAATTCACTCCATGTTAAGGAACGGAGAACAGCAATCACCGGTCAAGAAGCAAGAAACAGTGGTTAAAGCTACATGCCTCCAGCATTATTTCATTTTTTTAGGAAGTTAGAAAAAAAAAACACATTTTCAGAAGATTTTGTTTCCCTAAAACACACTTTAGTGAATAAAATATATAGAAACTTGTGGCGCTAGAACTGAAATGTGATAGGAGGATGGAAAGAATTTAGCTGTAATTTTTTTCATTAATATTAAAATGTTTCAAACAATTTTGGTTAATCATTTTTATTTTCTCAATACTGGTAACATGAGAGCCAAACTGTCACAATCTACACCCGTCACAGAACATCACTTTTGATTTTCTTTTGGATACTATTCTTATTGAGCAGACTAGTTGTCAGTTTTCAAAATGTTGACCGATTCCAGAACCGTACCTCTTGAGCGTCAAGGCCTATACCGCTTGTAACTGAATTTGGCCAATATAACATGCCCATAAACATTATTCCTAAGTTTGATTAAGAGTGGATATGATTAACGAGGGACACTGCCAATATTGCGATTTTCTTGTTAAAGGGCTATAACACAAGAGTGTCTAAGAGTATATACCAGGTAATTGAATTCTGAGATTTTATGCTTATAAACATTGTGACAAAGTTGGTGAACATTGGATAAAGAGTACCTAACTAACAAATTTACACTCAGTCTGTCAAGAAGGTTTAGTTATTCATCGGCCGTTATACAACTGGCACTGGGATAATCCAGCTGACTACCAGACTTTCCAAGATTCATTGTAACGCTGGATAAGAACTGATCAAGTTACAGAGCGGACAATGTTAGTGTACGCCGCCCTCCATAGGTGATCACATAATACGTCCTGTTTCGAAAAGGGAGTATAAAATGATATTTTGATACTATTCATCCTTCATTATGGCCATTTTTTACTTTTTTCAACATAACAAAACTAAATGTTGTTGAAAAATATTCTGACATTATAGCAATACGCATATTTAACAAATGCAAAATGCTAAGTGTTCATTCTTTTTAGAATAAAGGCTTAAACACAATTATAAACATACACACCTTGTAGATATCAAAACACCAGTAACCTGTGATGATCTTTCAGGTACATTATCCAGATGATTCCACAGTTTACGTGAGACAAATGCTGACCACAGTGCTCTGAAGAAAAATATCCTGTAAAATAAATACATGTATTCTACACTGTAAGAAAAATACCGTAAAATTTATTGGCTTTACGGTTATACAGTAACGGGTACCGGTCCGTAGTACATGATACGGTATAAGATCGTTGAAACGGCGTGGGAAATAATTCTATGAAAATAAATTGAAAATTGTACGTATTAATAGAAGAAACTATTTTTAAGACACACATAGGAGTGCATTTATCTTGATTTTATGGTTTAAAGCAGTTGCGTTCAATATTTACATCGAAGGAGTATTTGAAGGAGTAACGTCGGTAAAAGTGGACTCTGGTTCGTTGAGGTAAGAATATTCAAATATAACAAGTGTATATAATTTATTACCCATTAATTATGACCTAATTGACAATTAAATTAAATAAATTTAAGATATCATATAACATGAAATATAATATTTTGATCATATCAAAATAAAAATGATAACCCACTTTATATCATATATGTGGTACATAAGGTGTCTAAGTTGGTACATAAGGTGCTGATAGATAAAGGGACTGGTACATAAAGTGATACATTCGTTCCAAATATATTCGTAACCATATTGGAAGGTCGGCTTTTGCTTGAGACAGGTGACTACGGTGGAAAGAAAACAACACTAGTGCTTGCTTATGAGGACATTTCTCATATTGCAGAGTCTGTGTGTGCTATTTGAAACCTTATTTTAATATTTTGGAGGCAGCTTTGAAGAATTGTGCTCTCAAAAAAAAAAAAAATAAATAAATAAAAAAAAATAAATAAATAAAATAAAAAAAGAAAAAACTGACAACAGAATTGGTAAACTTTTTAAGTTTAAAAGCTATGTCCAGTTGTATGAGCAAGAAAAAATCGACTTGTTTTAGGAAAAAGTGATGTTTATACAGAGAATTTGTTCTCAATTCAAGCACGTAATCCTTGTTTCATATTCGTTTCCATTTCTGGAACTCTCGTTAACTGCATTGCATTCTATTTCTTTTCCCTGTTCAGTTTTGGTACGTATGCGAAACAGCCATTACATTGAAGTAAATGAAATTATTGTCCAAAACATCGACATTTCGTAGAACGGTTTTGCAGAATTATTACGCATGAAAAAGAATATTGAAAAGTAGAATAGTTTCTCAAGAAAGTTAACGATAATCATGATAAGCGTGCCTGTTAAGTTAACATATAACAACAAAATGATATGGTAACACAGGGGACTCGGTCGTACAACAACGAGATGGATCAATACATGTTATATTAATTGTGATGTCAATTAATAAATGTATTTTATTGGTTTTTCAATGATCATCGTTATTTAGGTTCACACACCGAAAATTAAATACGGAAACATACTGAATATTCATGAGTTCTTGATAAATGCGTTATAAACGCCACGTGCTAGTTGAATACATGGCAGAAAAATGGAAGAATCAATCGGTCTCCACGGATTTTATCAGTATCTTACACAAGAGTGAGACACAGTAAAAAATCGGTGTCACGATTCCTTAAGAATCGTTTTACTTTATCTTCTTGGCAAAATTAACAGTAGAAAGTGGTTAAACTGTCAGCTAAAGATTTATGCTTGATGTGACAGCATTGGTCTAAAGTCACTGGCTGTAGGAGCATGTTTTTCTAGTTACCCACATTTTCATGAAATTATCGCTATCTACATGCAGTAAACTTTATAAATTATTGCGTTGGTGGGGGAAAACGTAACCTGCGTTAATTGCGGCATTGCATTCAACGAGAGGAACAAGAAAATAGTGCTTTCTGTGAAAGCATTTGGACTTTAGAACGAACATTTTGCGAGTTCGGCGATCTATCCAGAAATACGCCATTTTTTGAACGAAAATCTTACCAAAATGATCTTAGATATCAAAGAGAACGCAGCGGTAACCACTAGTTGGTCGTTTATCAAGGAACAGTCTCTTGGGTTTGGTTTTCAAGCCATTTGAAAATACGCTTGCTGTGGAAGTATGCGGTTTGTCTAGGTTACCAGCAAAACTAAAGCAGACACGGACATATGTTATATCACCGGCGGTACGCATTGATATAAGGACTTGCACCAGCTAGGTGTCATTTTACAAAAACATATCTTTCAAAAACTTTACCTTCAAAAACACCGATTTGTTTACGAATTCTACTTGGCGTGATACCCCAGTTGAAACGTCACAGGTCACGTGATTTGGACAGGTCAACACTTCTCAAGGTTGCTAAAGTAATAAAATTAAGAAGTGTATAAGGATGTGTGCATATCTGATGATCTAACTCCATTTGAAATGAAGCTTAGAAACATTGTTAAAGCTCTCAATGTGTTACAAAGGGATACAGTGTACAAAGGTGTATACCAATGATTGTAACATTCATGGCACATGTAAGATGAATAAGTGTCTTCTCTTGAAGATCAGTTTTGAGTTAACTGTTGAAGTTGACTTGGAAGCTGTTGATTTGAAAGATGATGACTGTTTAGGAAGACGCTAAGAGTTTATTTTTGCAACAGATCTAAATGCTCTTCACATTCTGAAGTTGAAAGTAGTTCTTTTCATTCTGGTTATGAAGAATGCAATCTTGATTAATTTTTACAAAGCTAATCAAAATAAGACTGATTAAGAACTCTTGTTATACTCATTCTATAGTAAAAACATTCAAATCATTAATATATACATGTATTTCTTGAAACTGTTCCTTTGTAAGAGAAGGTAATTTCTGAAAAAAAGTTATATTATAATGTTATCAATCAAGCAATTTCATATTGGCCTTGTTATTTGTCCAAGGGTTGTCGTATTGGCCCAAGGTCGTAGGCCGAGGGCCAATACGACTGCCCGAGGACAAATAACTAGGCCAATATAAAATCGCTTGATTAATGATAATATTATTATTCAACTTTCAACTGTTGACAGCAACACCGTAAGAACTCTGTGAATTACCTTATGACAGCTATGTACGTTGAGGTGAAAAATCTTGACAAGTTGTTTAGACGTATTTTAGAAATCATGATCATTTTCGCCAGTAAAACAGAATGAGTTGTATGGAGGTACTTGAGAATAATTTTGAGAGATATTTTTAATGCGACATAATCAAGAGTAACTTACCTTATTTTTGGAATTCCTATTTATTTTCTTTAGCGAGTATCTTGTCATTTGAACTGTGATAAAAACTGCTTTAAAAGTCATTTCCTTTTAAGCTGCAAGCAACGAGACACAAAATTATACACATATGTGTTGATCAAGATAATACAACCAACCAAGCACATATTATATAGTCCCATGCCTCGTTTAATTTTTATCAGAAATTGTTTGCAGTTCACAACTGACACTCCTGTTCGCCAATTTATTCATCCACTTTCCAGCATTTGAATCGTTATTTATCATTGCACAAATAGTCCACACTATCAAAATGTCTCTTAAAGATAAGTCTCATCCTTTTAATTAATCTGAGTTTCCATATTTTCTTATTATTTTCCGTGACAACTGCCAGAATTTCTGACAGGAAACACCTGCATTTTACACAATACCAAATAAGCGAAAGTATCGTTGTAATCTCTGAAGACGTACATCTCGCTCAGTCATACTTGGTTGTTAAATGAACATGTGTGATGATTTTTTGTCAAAATGTGAAAAAAAATGTAATCTTTAACTCTGATGTAAAACAAAATGGCGTCATTTAGAAATCTTACGGAAGTGGCTTCTCCATATTGGCCCTCTCTTTTGAACCAATCAAAATGCTTGAAGTCCGTATTGGCCCTGTTTTTCTCGTATTGGCCCTGTTTTTCTCATATTGGCTCAGTTATATTTTGTATTAGCTCTGTCTGTTTCATATGATGTTTGCAATTGATCTAATACAGTGTGTAATATTGTAAAGTTGAATAATAATAATTTGTATAGATCTAGTCTAAGCAAGACTAGTTGTATTTACTGGTTGTATTTAGAACACTTATTATACTCATTCTATTCAAGATACTCGTAATTTGTCTCTGTGCAGGTTGCGGTTTAATTTTTGATAACCCACAGAATCTTAAAAAAATGTAACATTTCACAAACGGCATGTAAATTGTTCATTATCTGGTAACAAACTCATGGAAATTTCTTTTGTTAAAGGTGTACAAGACCCATATTTTATATTTGAAGAACAGTATTATACATAAGGTTAGAATTAAATCTCCTTGCAAACATGTATAGCTAAAGACAGTATAAATCTGTACTACCTCTAAAAACTGGAAATAGTTTTTTTTTTTTTTTTTTTAAAGAAATGACTGTATGACCTTCAGTTACGAATGTAGTTCTTCATGCACACACATATATATACAATTAATTTATATATTCGGTAAAGTTAAATACACTTGATGGGAATTTTCTACATCTGAACTTAATAACGAATTTTTCAAAGTGAAAGATAGCCATTGGATATCTTTGATAATTGTGGGATAACGACACAACTACATTATCTAGATTTTGCTAAAAAATTAGGATGACCTTGTGTCCAATTCTACTTAAAGCCATGTACAATTTAGTAGAAATTATAAGAAAGAGATTCATCCCAAGTTCAGGATCTTTCATGGTGAGGTAAACAAATTAAATTCTGTTTAATGATAAAATTGTACATGCACTTTGTTACTGACCTGAAACATAGGGTGTGGAGAATCTTAACATTATTGATCAGTTTAAGTTGAAATTTTACACACCAAATTATATAACTTTTGGTTAGCTTGGTGTAATTATGTATGTTATTAGACTTGTATCAAGAAATATGCATGAGTTCTGCAGCGGAAATTTTGCGTAAATTAGGAGCGCAATATTAGTCTGCGATAAAACGGTTGCATATTTCTTGATACAAATCTAATTAATTTTATATTACATACGCATCCACACTTAAAATTACAATATAAATCATTCAAATTTGTTATTAAGCACGAGTGAAATTGAAAATATTGTCGTAACCGAACTATTAAACGCGACGGCATACATGAAAATAACAGAACTTTTATAGACGAGTGTGTTGATTAAAAAAAGACTTTTTAACTTCTAGTATAAATTACTGAATAGTAAGCTTTTATTTACTGTTTGATAGAAATAATGTTAATAACCCTTACATATGTCTTAGACAGTCTTATTGTTCTTAAGATCAGTTGATTGATTGTTCTATAGGCTTTGCGAAACTTCGTACTACTACAATTCATGATGAGTTTGTTCAGAATTGGAAAATTGATGTACAGACTTTGAGTTTAAATGCTGGAATCACTGTATTTTTAAGGCTGACTTTGTTTCTGAACAGTATCTTAATATTTTGATTTAGGTATCGCATTCATAAATTTAAGATGTATGAATTGCAAACTACCAGTTGAAAAGAGTGAATTTTTAGCTCGTCTATATTATTAAATATCTGGAGAGCTGTCCTACTACACATGTCGGGTAGGGGTGTAATGATATGCTAGTCTCAAGATGCGGTACATAGCGCAATACAAATTCAGTACCATAATTAAGCATCCATCTGACAAAATGAAAAAAAAATCAATGTGCCTACACTTGGAAAGTATTTGAAATTCTTTAAAGTTAAAGAAACTTTTATAAATGATACATTTGTTTAGTTACTAACTATCTTTTACACTGATTGTATGAAAGTTTTCATTCTATATTAGTCAGGGCTTCTTTCAAAATAAAAAAAATGTTCCTATGAAAAAACTCTTTTGAATTACAAATGATTTCACTGTTTTCATGACAACCGTTCATTTTTTAAAAGGACAGCCATATAGATGATAATCAGTCATATCTTGGTCAGTTACGGTGATAAAACAAAAGAAAAATGGTGTCAAAATAGAGCTAAGACATTGGCCTTAAAATAGCAGCACTTTTATATTAATTAACTTATTTGCATATTCATGAATATTGATAAAACATTTCAAAGTTTCAAATCATTTAAATGTACCAAACAGTTTTGATCTGTTCTGAAATACTCTCAGTTTTTTCTTAAATAGTATTTTGTAACACTGATGGTATTTTGTACTCTAGTGTCATGCGCAAGAACCAGGTCCCTAGGTCTAAGGTCAAGGTCACACATAGAGGTCACAAAGGTCAGATACAAGAATGACTTTTTTATTACTGGTCGTAGGGAACAATCAAGACCACTTTTCTGTAGTACAACATGCATGTCACATCCAATTTGGAGGTGTATATTGACCTATCTGTAATGGTTAGGATTTTTGTGCGGACTTAGATTTTTTTATGATTTACATCCCTTTTCTGTTACTATAAATAACTTTTCTTGTCACTTTTTTCAGTCCTTTTTATTCGGCATAAATGTTTGCCTCAATGAGACAGAGTGTCGTGTTCAACTTCCTGTCCTTATTACCGTCTTAATCTTAATTTTTTTCAGGCTGCAGGCATTAATATTTTAACCCCTATTACTACAGAAATTCAAAATCATAGTTTGAACTGCTGATGTTTAGCAAAAGCGGTGAGCTCGACTTAGTCGTCACTTTTTGCGGTTCGGTGTATGTCCGTGCGTGCGTCTGTCCGATATTGTCCGGACCATAACTTTGATATGTATGGACCAATCTTGTTTATAACTGGCGTGAATGTTAACCTCAATGACAAGGAGTGTCATGCGCAAACCCTATGTACCGATCTCAAAGGTCAAGGTCACAGTTGGAGGTCAAAGTTTGTCCGGAGCATTTCTTCTTAAAGCATGGTGGGATTTTGATGTAACTTGGCATGTATGTTCACCATTATGAGACGGAATGTCATGCACAAGAACATAGAATTACTTCCTTTGGTTGTTGCTATAAATAGCTTATATTGTAACTTTTTTATTACTGGTCGTAGGGAAAACTCAAGACCACTTTTCTGTAGTACAACATGCATATCACATCCAATTTTGAGGTGTATATTGACCTATCTCTAATGGTAAGGATTTTTGTGCGGACTTAGTTTTTTTTTAAAGATTTATTTCCCTTTGTTGCTACTATAAATAACTTTTATTATAACCTTTTGCAATCTTTTTTATTACAGATAAATGTTTGTCTCAATGAGACAGAGTGTCGTGTGCAACTCCCAGTCCTTATTATCTTCTAAATCTTTATTTCTTTTCAAACTGCAGGCATTAATATTTTAACTCCTATTACTACAGAAATTGATTTGTTAACATGTCACATGCACTAAATGAGCAATGACTTGAAATAAAAGCTTGAAGTCTTTAAAATCTTGAAATCTATTTTTTTATTATATCTAAATAATAAGTTGATTTAACGCTTTGTCCGCCAACCATCTTTCACCGACTTCAGCATGCTTTGTCTATTTTCGATTTTAATTTTTACTACAATACCGTATAATGATATTTCATTCTATTATAAAGTCAATAATTATTTTGTTTCTTTCTTTTTGTTTTTTTTTTTTTCTTCTTTTTTTACTCTGACTAGTGCGAAAACCGTTATTTTAGATTTTTACGGGGAAAATCACGGCAGCTGGTTTCCAGGACAGAACCGTATATTTACGAGCAGACTGTGACTGCTGTGCGCTGTAATTGTTACAGTCTAGTCCGTAATTTTATGGTTAATACTGTTACAGTCAGCCCGTAAATTTACGGTACTGCCCTGGAAACCAGCTGCTGGGACTTTTCCCGTAATATTTTACGGTAATTTTACAATGTACACGTAACTGCGCTGATTATATATTTTTTTATCTTAACACTAAACAGATAGTGAAAATGTCATTGTAATGCTAATTTAACTTCGTGCATCTGCTGTAAATTTAACATTTAGTAAAGAACTGCAAATGTTGACTATATTCTCTGAGACACTTTGGTAACATCCCTTGCCCTCACCAAGTTTCTTTCAAATCGAGCAGTTTCTCCCCAAAACTCACTCGCTTAGCTCTATACATATAGTAAGGAACATAGCACGAATCTACGGATCTCGGATTTGTGAGTTCGATCTCCGGGAAGAGCGTATGTTCTCAGTAACGATGTGATAAATGACGTTGTGACTGATATCATTCGTTCCCTACCTCTGATTCATGTGGGGAAGTTGGCAGTTACTTGCGGAGAACAGGGTTGTACTGGTACGGAATCCAGGAAGACTGGTAAGATTAACTGTCCGTCGTTACATAACTAAAATACTGTTGAAAAATGGCGTTACATTCACTTAACAATATTTTGCCCAAACCTATTTCGGAATTTCCTCTGAAACTTTTCAGTCGAGTTGAGGAAAGAGAGGGGAGAGGGAAGGGGGTGAGACACGGTGATCTAGTACAGGATCACCCCACCCCCGGTCTCCCACATCCTTAACCTTTGAAGGCTTGCCTGCGTAAACTCTAGACAATGGAATGAATATTTGCGTTTACTCAGCCCCATATGACAATAGGTAGGGTTGGGTCAAAAACGTTTGTTTACATTTGAAATTTACTGAGTTATAACAGCTATAAGTAAACTCACATTTCTGAAAATGTCCAATATGTCACTTTTAAATAAGTAACAGCTGTTCTTTAGATTATTTATAACGCGCTATTTATATCCGATTAAAGATAGAGTCTCGAGAAAAATACTCATTTCACTTATATATGGTGTTAGTCCAGTTACCGGACGTGTAACACTCTCGGGACAGTTCGTGTTTTTCCGTGTTTCAGTACAAAGGTGTTATCTCCACCTGTTTATTTTATGGTAGACATGTTGTAAGTAACCACTAGTAACTAAGATGAAGTAGTATATCAGGTTACACATGTCCAAAAGCTAGATGTTATTTTCATCAGTAAGTATTATATAAATATCATATGGCAGCGTGTATGACATTGATATTGTCAACACCAGGGCAGAATGTCACCCGAGGATTGACAATATCAATGTCGCACACGCTGTCATATGATACTTATTTTATTATACCGAACAAAATTAAGCACATAAAAAGTTTTTAAAAAGTTTTTATTCATTTAATACAACATTTTCATCTTTAGCGCGGTAATCACCTGTGTACACATTGAATAGTGACGTCATTACAATATGAGATTTTGTACAAGGGAGGTAATCATTTGGTCAAAAAATTAAAGCAGTTATTTGCCCTTATATGACATTCACAATATCAGCGCGGTCACATGACCTGACAGTCACTTTCGCTAGGTCACGTGTAAAAATGGCTGAAAGTGTTTTTGATAGTCAAATTATCTCTTTTTCGAGTAATGGGATTTTACCATTGTAGACAAAAGTGAGGTATAATAAACACCATTGACGGTCCAAGAACGCACGATGTACGGAACCACTAGTCAATATGATGAAGTAGTATATCAGAAAACAGCATGTCCGTCCGAAAGCGCGACGAATATATATGAATCAAGCACGATCAAACCAAACTGAATACCAAATAGAGGCATGTTTTTGTGTAAGAATGCAAGAGTATTTTCCGAACGGCAAAATCAAACAGTCAACTTGTCAGACAGAGACATGCGTACGCAACAAAGCAATATGCAATATTTGCCTTAATAGTGTTCCATAACGATAAGAAGCTGTTTTAACATCAATATCTGTTGAAATTATGTCTCAATTTCCCGACTCTAATTCGTTTCCGTTTTGCTTCGATCGGAGCGTTTCCTTTGTAAAATATCTAACCTGCGAAAAGTCGTCTCTCTTGTCTTATCATATTTCCCTATGTTTAAGTTGCTGTAGCGTGTACCCCCGCCCTAATACGGGATTGAATCACCAGCAATCCAAACATCTAAATATAAAAGTAACCGTACTGATTTTTCACATGTACCTGACTGCTTATATACTCTGATTTAAGAAGTTAACTTCAACGTATAAACATGTATGTCACATAGCAATCTGATGACCAGCGGCCCAGTATCATTATTGTTTCTGACGAATAACCTTTAGCCGCCAGGCCAGTCGCTCTGCTAGTTCTGTAACTGTGTGACCTGAATGTCCAGAAGTGTAACGCGTTTTACCGATAGCAACTGATAACACGCTAGAAAATTGAAACCTAGTCACAACAGTGCCATTTTTGTGGCAGAAGAGGAGTGCTTGATATTTAGGCTGTATTTTCAAAACCTCCTGGACAAATACCATGGTTTTGCCTGGGTAAGGACCATGTATGATAAGGGGTGTTTTTGGCCCCCGATTCAATTTTGTTTTTAAATGCATCATTATATTATAAAATATGTCTATTTTTTTTTTATTTAGTTGCCTAATATCTGAAAAGAATTAGTGTCTTTTAAAAAGAATACTGATTTATATATACTTGCGTCCAAGTGTGTAAGTATTTGCTTAATGAGGGGATATGCTTTAAAAAAGTGCCATATTGAAGTTATTGGTTACTTTAATTATAAATTTACCTCATCATCCATTGCTTATATAGTGTGAAATTCATTTTGACATTTAATACCCATTATAATACTTGAATAAGTAATAAAATGTAAAGGGAGATAACCGGTAGAAATTAACTAAAATGTGTGTTTTACCAAATGTCCACGATAAAGACGCATCAAGAAATGTTAATTTTTTTCTATCTTTTATTTTATCTTATTTTGTAAGTTTAAAAATTGTCATGGTTACAAATCTAATGACTTGTTACCATGGTTACAGATTGATTTTTAATGCATTTTCTTTTTAAAAAGGCATCCATTATTTCTCCCCAATTACTAAAGTTTGGTTTGAGATATTAAAAAGAAACTTATAGTAAGACAGATGTGTTGGTGTCATATGGAGTCTGTGGGGTTAAAGTAAAAACAAGAGGACCATAATGATCCTATATTGCTCACCTGAATTACACTGCTTGCTTGAACAATTTTGGTAGATGGTCATGCAAGGAAAATATTTTGAAAATGTGTATGTCTGTTCTGACAAGATGGTTATAAAGGTTTCACTAAACAAATATGGATAGGTAAAGTGTGTGTAGGGGATAACATATAACACTAAGCAAGAGGGCCAAAATGGCTTTAGGTTGCTTACCTGAGAAACACACCATAACAGTGTAAACATGTTTGACCTAGTGATTTCATGGAAACAAATATTCTGGCCAATTTTCATTAAGATTGGACCAAAAATGTGGTCTCTTGAGTTTAAACAAGTATTTTCTTAGATATAACCGAGTGACCTAGTTTTAGACCCCAGATGACATATATTTAAACTTGACTTAGATTTTATCAAGGCAGTTTTTCTGACCAAATTTCATGAAGATCAATTGAAAAATACAGTCTCTATCTCATGCACAAGGTTTTCCTTTGATTTAACCTACTGACCTACTTTTTGACCCCAGATGACCTATATTCAAACTCAATCTAGATTTTATCCTGACCAAGTTTCATAAATATTGGGTCACAACTGTGGCCTCTATAGTGTTCACAAGATTTTCATTTGATCTGGCCTACTGACCTAGTTTTTGATCTCGTATGACCCAGTTACAAACTTGACCTAGAGATTATCAAGACTAACATTCTGACCAAGTTTCATAAAGATTGGGTCACAAATATAGCCTCTAGCGTGTTCTCAAGGCAAATGTTGACGGACGACGCACGTCGCACGCCGTACAATGACCGGTCACAATAGCTCACATTGAGCACTAAACTGAACAAAGCGATGTTTGATAAATCAACTATCAAGCAATATATTACACAACAGCTTTTCAAAATGACAGTTTGTTTATTCTGTTCAGTTCAACATTTTTTCAGTTAGGTATGCGAAACTGTATTTATACATCCTTTTTTATATTTTAGAGCATTGTCAATAACTCATGTTATGAATTAAAAACAAATCACTTCTTTACACACTAATTCAAATCCTTGAAATTAAATTCCTTTTATCCACTGTTTTCACACACAAAACCATTTAATTTTAAATTCTGAATCCTGAATCAACTTTGTTCACTTTCTTTCCTGTTGTAGTTTACTTGGGTATGTCTTTGATGACTTGTTATAAGGAACAAGATAAATCATGTTTTTTCTTTATGGTTCCATTGTGAAAACATTCTCATAGTCTAAAACAATGTGTAGTTTCTTTAGCCTGAAGTTGTTTGTTTCTATATGTTATCCTTTTCTGTAACACCGATTCATTTCTGAAATAAAAACACATTTACTACTGTGACGACCTTTTAAAAATGTTTTCCTCTTTTTATAAAAAAAAAATATTCCCGCCATGTAATTGACTTTGGTGATAGGACAAAAACAGAATAATATGTACTACTGGAATTGGCCATTAAAAATGGAGGTTGTAATTATTCATAAATTTCTCAAACAAATTTAAAGCAGTATTGTGTAGCAACGATTTTGGTTCTAAAGTTGAAGAAATGAGCTGTCTTGCTCTACGTTGGGAACGCTCCACAGGAAAGAGTGTACTGGACTGGATTTGTGGTCTGCTTCTGAAGCGAGTTCAGTTGTGAACAAGAAAAACAGTCACAAATTGTATTTTGATGACCTGGGACATAGGCTGCTTCGATAGAGTCAATTTCTAAACGTAAAATACCAAAATTTCTGTGGGAACCGTCCGTGTTTTCTCCCGATAAGAGGATCCACCCGACTTTACAATTTTCTTTTTACACAAAACTCTAAAAATGTAGAAAATCTTTCAAAAGCTATACAACTATAGATGCGCCAACTGGCAAGGCTTTATCAAGGTAGAATGTTTCTTTAAAACAAATCCAGCGCAGTTCAAACTGCTGGTTTTATGGGTATTAATCTTTAAACGTTGCGGATGTCCGCTTTGAACATTTTTAAATTTTGTCCCAATGCTTAAAGCAGTCTAACGGCTTCAATGCGGGGTCAACAAAGGATAAATCATGAATCATCCTAAATTCAACTGGTGTTTTCTTTGGAACGAGGCCAATCGGTGACACAACCAATTAAGTAACGGTCGTTGTGTAAAGGGACCTGTGATTTCAGTGTTTATTTTGGATTATTTAAGTCAGGATTTTGAGTGTCTGGGCGCACGTGACCCTGTGTATTGAATAGGAGATCCGGGCATCAAAACCATCAAGAAGAATTTCGGACTCCAGCTTGTCATAAAATTGTAAGTGATTTTTTCAATGATAATAATTTTACCGGCGACTTTTCTAATTGTATATATCTAGATTAATTGATTCCATTTTAATTTCTTTTTTGGAGCCTAAAGGTGCCACGCCTATTGAACGGTCTCCCACGCAATAAATACTGGATATAGATTGGGACTAGATTTGCGCTGAGGCAGGTACGACCGATCTTGTGAACATAAACTCTGGGTGAGGACATTGACATTTAGAACATGTATGACTGAATCTGCAGTCAGGCCAGGTGCAGTTGTCGGCATTAAAATCGTTGCACAAGTACCTACATGGATTTGATGGGGTTCTCGAAACTGGCCTCAGATAATATATCATTACTGATTTTTGACCAGGATGACGGCGAGACAGCTTGACGTAAGCGAAATTACTTGTCATATTCCCGCCAACCTAAAGACCCTTGTCTCAACTTGGCTTCCGTTATATTGTACACATACTCTTTAACGTGAAAACATGACACCAGATTCGACAACGTTATACGTTTCCGAGATTGTTTTCGTTGTGCAGTCCGTATTTTCAATTTTGTCTGTACACAAAGTAAATCAATGAAAACCAGATTCCTACCGGGTTTCGAGAATAGAAAGAGGCAATCAAATAAATGTTTTATGAATAAAAAAGACCCCAAAATAATCACACAGATGGCTAATCCACGGCCAGATTTTTTCATTGTTTTGGATATTGAATCATCGAGGGTTTTTGTCATTTCTGAGGCAAAAAGCTTGGCATTACCCTCAATAAATAGCCCATGATTCTTAATTTGCTTTAAGTATTTGTCCATTTTTCAATGTCATTAGTTTTTTTTTTTTTACTTTCTTACTGGGAAGTTTGGATCTGCAAATCTGAATTTAACCTTAAAACTTAAGCATTGCAATATTCAGACAACTCTACCGCTCCTTTGAGCATTAAAACCAGATTAACATCAGGGCCATTGCAAAGATGTTTCAACGAAGTTGGTAGGTGTACTGCGATATTGTCAACGGCTATCCGTATAGGCGGCAAGCTAACATTGTCAAAATTATTAGCGGATCTTGCGTTGTTTGATAACGGAAAATTTGGCAAATTGTCGGGCACAGAATCTATTAAAATAGGTTGGCCACACTCCAAATCGTAAATAATTTTTTCAAATTTGAATTGTTTCTTCATACCAAAATTACACTTGAAGATCTTCACGTGATATTTTGTTTTAAAAATCAATCAACCATGAAGTCAGTAGTCTCACAATAGCCGTTTCACACTGGATAACCGGCTATCCTGACGTCCGCTGGAAATGTAACCCAGCTGTAAATCGGTAGGTAAAGTTTTTCATTTATTTCTATTAAAACGAAGCCAATTCTTGCAAATCAACTTGATAGTTTTGTCAAGGAATGACCATGGCTTACAATTACAATTTCTGGGCCAAAAACGATAGTTATGTTTTGAGATATTCGCTAACAATTTCTTCAGTTTGAAAAAATCGAGCGAAAATCCAAAATGTTGCGCAAATTGTTTTGTTTATGAACAACCTGTGAAAACTTTTATCGTCTAGTTTAACAGATGTGTCCTTCCGGAACACCAGTGTGAATTTTCCGGGTTCTACGTTATTCTTGAAAAAGTAAATTAGCCGTTAAATAGGCATGGTCGAGAAAATAAGACTGTCGAAAACGGCCGCCAGTGCTGTCGTTGAACTCGGATGTTAACGTTTATAGACTTTCCATTAACTCCGATGATTTTGAATACTTTTGTACGTAAAAAGTATTACTAGCAGTGATTTGACGGAAATGTAATTATTTTTTAAAATGGCACTTTCATTTCAAGAGGCTTTAGGACTATATTCTTTCACACCCGGGCTGAATTTTAACCTAGTTCACGCGTTCTTGCCATTTTTCCGCCATGCGAGAGCCTATCATATATTTTTTTGCAGTTACACTGAAGCAATATCGTACATATTGGCATTTTGCCAGCTTTTGATGGTGAAGGAAACCCCCTACAGGTGCCTCCGGGCTACTACAGGAAGTAATTTCACCTCGGGTTTTGCAAGTGCAAATGATCGCTTTGAATTTCGTTTGAAGAATTCAGTATCTTTAATGAATCTCAAATGCCCGTTCTTGTTTAGTAAAGTGTTCTTAATGCGGTGCTTGATAGGTGTATAATCTTATTTGCTCCTACATAATTATTTAACTGCTCCTAATGTAAATCTGCCATTTTGTTTTATTGTTCTTTCTGTTGAGAAGGAATATTTTAATTCGGTAAGTCACACTTGACTGAGCTACTGATACCGAAAGCTGTTGTCATTACCAGCTGGCCAGTTAAAATCCGTAACCTTAGAAATAACCTCTGCGTTAGACTATTCTTTCCTAATTGAGGCGACTCTCTGACTGAACGCGTTCCGCGGAGTACATGTATATTACTAAACCCGAGGATGTTATTTCCACCATTCTTGAAGAACATAACATACATTCAGTCGACAAGATAGACATATATCAGCAAATTTAAATGTAAACAACCAAATATTATCGTTACCTTCAAATGCATGGTTAATATATGAAAACAAACCCCATTGCGACACTCTAATTATGCGCAGCAAATTCACGCATCGAATCGTAATGGATTGACCGGGTCAATGTCTTATTGCCGTATTTACTCTACTGAAAGTGGTAACAGATTTAATTTGTTGTTGGATTTAACAATTTATGTTAAATAACTAGTGTAAATACTTGCTTGTCATTTTTTGGCAGTATAAAACAGACATTACAACCAAAATTTTACAAGATGATCATTTTATATTTATATAGATGTGCCCTAGAAGGAACTTTTGCTATGCTTTAACTTGTTCATAAATACCTTTTCAACAAATACCAGTTCATTCGTGGTCTAAAACTGCAAGTTGCTGATTTATAGACGCAAACGATTGAAAACGATCTAAATAAGCAGAACTTTGCAAAATGTCACATGATTGTTAATCAGTTATTTCTTAACATGGCAGCCACATGTAGCTTTAAATAACATATGACAAGGTAGATCGGAACTCTTCTTTTGCTTGTTTACGATCTTACACAGTCAGCTATCAAATAAAACCGCATGAAAATAAACATTATATTATACGACACAATATATTTGAAATTTTGCCTATGCATGTAGGAATTGCCAGCCTGACACAAAATACTTGTTTATAGCTCTGTGTTAAAGATTTTTTTTGTTATACTGACATTGGAGGTGGTCAATAATGAATGGGCCTCACTAATACTTGTATCATCGGTAACACATGTTTGAAGTTTAAAATAAATATTTAAAAATCAGTCCATGCATGTAGAATCAGAGCCCGACAAGACACTGCTGGCGGACGGGCGGGCGAAAGAAACAAAGCAACTTCTAGACTCTAAACAAAAAGGACAATGATAATGAAATCAACCAGAATTACTCGATATGGTAATAAGGACCATACATAAATATACAAACTGTTTACTGACTGCAAGTATACACATTTTACACAACTGAAAGAAATCGCAAAAACACAGACAAACTAAACAGATACAAAATAAACATAAAGAAGAGACAAAACGGGGCATATAACATGTCTACAAGATAGTTTTTTACTTTTATACAGCTGTATTCTCGATAGCCGACAGCTGACTTCAACGGCTGCCTATTTCAAATACAGCGGCTGTTTTCGATAGTCTTATTTTCTCGACCATGCCTATTTAACGGCTAATATACTTTTTCAAGAATAACGTAGAACCAGGAAACTTCACACAGGTATTCCGAAAGGACACATCTGTTAAACCAGATGATAAAAGTTTTCACAGGTTGTTCATAAACAAAACAATTTGCGCAAAACTTGGGATTTTTGCTCGATTTTTCAAACTGAAGAAGTTGATAGCGAATAACTCCAAACATAACGATCATTTTTGGTCCAGAAATTGTAAATGTAAGCCATGGTCATTCCTTGACAAAACTGTCAAGTTGATTTGCAAGAATTGGCTTCGTTTTCATAGAAATAAATGAAAAACTTTACCTACCGAGTTACAGCTGGGTTACATTTCCAGCGTGCGTCATGATAGCCGGTTATCCAGTGTGCGTTTGAAAAGCTATATCTTCTGCGCGTCAGTTGCATTGTAACATCCCAATTGGGCCCTCGCGCTAAATTTGATTCAGTCGTGCGGTGCAACCAACAATATTTTTTAAACTTTATGCTGCTTTTCGAGTTGGCCAATTATCAATATTTCCTACGGCAATAAAATTTCACAAAGAAAATTGTTAATTACAGACGCACGTGAATTTCGTGCAAAACGGCTATTGTGGGAGTTCTGACTTCACGGTTGACTGTTTTTTTCAAAATTTTACACGTGAAGTTCTTCAAGTGTAATGTGATATGAAAAACACAAGTGATTTAAAAATTAAAGCTTTTATATAAAATATACACCAGTAATAAAACTAGTTTCTTTTGCTGTTCAGTATATATATTAGTATATATGTTGGTATTTTGGGTTTGGTTACCGAACAAATATGGTTTATCTATATGCTACGCTTATAACAGACCTGGAACCAAAACCGGTTTTGTTTCACAAAGACTGTTTAGGTATAGATACGAGACGATTTCGTGAAGAATAAAAGTAATTATTTTAAAGTTAAACTAATTAATATTATTAGTCAGTCATGTAAACAATCCCAAGATTTTTTTTACTAAATTTACAGTATCATAAAATGTAACAAGTTTGGTCAAAATGTGTATAAAGTTTATTATACATTTTTACAAAACCTTTGCTACATTTTATATGTATTGAAAACAAGTCTTATCATGTATTGATAGCAAGTTTTGTCAAATAAATTTCCCGCCATTCCAACTATGTAAACAGGGGGCTAGCTCATTCACAAAAAAAATACTTAAGTGAAGTATCACTTTTTATATATTTTTCGGTTGATTATTTGGTGGAACTAAGATAGTTCTTGAAAACAAATGTATTAGTTATAGCTCAATATGTTTCGATTTATGGAAGGCTGTACACGCCATAATGTTTGGTGGTCTAACCTGCTATATACGAGACATGTCCTTCAACGCTGCCGTATCCGATCTTGAAAACGAGGTGAGAACGTTTACCACCCACTGATAACAGTACATTTGTTGGCATCATAATCCTCTGTAAAAAGAACCTGTATATGCAAATTAACGTTTACTTTTGCAAAATAGTTTGCTAAGGAGTAAGAGTATTAGACCTTGGAGAAGTAAGAGGACCGGAATATTAGAGTTTGGAGACATATATCGTAATGGACGGTAGCTTGAGTGCTGCTTCAAAACAAAAATCGACATCTGATTGTGAAATTTCTACACACGATGGTAGTGAAATACCTCCTAAATAGTTTTGAAAAAGTACTCGAGGTAAAGTTATTGATGTTTTAGCTAATGCTGTTATAAATCAGAATGCTATTATCTGATCTACTGATCTACATATCTGAATGACATAACAACGATGAATTTATAAATTTTTGGTGCATAATCTGAAACTCGAAAATATTGTAGAATAGTTTTAGTACGGTGGCCAATGCGTTAAGGTGTGTTGGTGTGTTTTAAGGGTGCCAACACGCAATAATGACACAGGGTTAGTATGTGATAACCAACTGGAGCTCGTGTGCTTTCAGGTTGTTTACCTTAATATTCACCATATCAAAACAAAGGAACCATGAGGTAAATACGCTATCGAACATCATGGCGGTATTGCTTTGCTGTTTTTACCTGGCTTCGTTAAAAGTTTGAATACCTAGACTCAGCATCTGTTTTTGATTGGCATAAGAAGAATTTCAACAGTAATAACATCGGCCCTCAAGCTTAGCGCATCGGGTGTTTGAAAGAAGCATAATGTTAAAACTATAATAAATGTTGGTCAGGTACATGAATCAAACACGTTCGTATGTAAAACTTTTAATTTTACTGAAATCATTCTGCATTATTTAGTGTCAATTACATCTTTACTTATTTTTTTTGTACTTGGGTATAGTATCCGATGATTAATACACGTCTTTTCGAACCGTTTACATTTTAGCGCCATTCTAATGCCTGTCTTGTCGTGTCACCTAATCTTCCTGCAGCCACTACACTAAGCTCTCTGAGCCAACTTATAAAGTCTTGAAGAGACGAGGTAAACAAATCGTGAATTGCCCTCCTTTTCCCATATGGCTTTTGGATTCCCATATCCATCGTAACTCACCACTAAACTACTGCTCGGGTTCTACTTGGATTTTATAGTGACTCCCTGTCTTTGAAATTTATGGAGACCTTAACACTAACAAGATAACGTTTTCCTGATTCTCTGGTAACTTCAGTCACGGCATGGTCAAACAAACTCTTATCTCTTTCTGACAGTTCTTGTATAATCGGCTGTATTTCTCTTACAATATCACGGGTAAGTGCTTTGGACTGCTAATAAAAATGAAAAGTAAGCTGTTATTTGTTATATATAATTGTTGTTAAATCTAGTCCACCTAGTAACGTTTTGATTGTTATTGACCAGTTGGCACCTGTCAATCAAACTTATCTATGATTCAACACTTACGTCCCTATCGTTTATAAAAATCGGTTGTCTGCATCTTGTAATAAAGGTACTTAAAGCACTGATGGCGGCTTTTATTGCTGTTTATTAGTTTGTAAAATACTGGAAGGAAAGAGACCAAAAAGTAGGAAAGTTGCTGCAAGATACAGCACATAGACACTCCTCGCCAAACAAAGCAGTGTATGCAGTACAGAACAGAAGGTGATATAATGATGCTGGTGTCTTTGTTGACAACATTCTGATGGGTTTTCATAAAAATATTGCCTACTTTTATGGTTGCATATCAATCTGGTATAATATAATGTTATGTTCCCTACTTACTGACTGATCATGACCCATTTGCGAAATTGACCTTGATTGGTTATTCTATCTTTTGGCATATGGAATAAAATGTATTGTGTACACAAAGTTGTTTTTACATTCAGTCTGTTGACTTAGTTGTTCATGACTGAGATCCAAACTAAGCTCGGCTGTTATCAAAATCATTATTCTGATCAAGTTGTATAAATATCTGATATGGAATCACTTGCCCCTCATCGATGTGGGTTTCAACCTCGCTTGGGGCGTTGAATTCTTCATGTGAGGAAGCCAACCAGCTGGCTTAAGGAAGGTCGGTGATTCTATCAAGGTGCCCGCTCGTGATGAAATAATGCACGGAGGGGCACCTGAGGTTTTCCTCCACCATTAAAGCTGGAAAGTCGCCATATGACCTTTCATGTGTCGGTGCGACGCTAGATCCAACAAAAAATGTGAGCTCTTCATATAACGATGCTGGTGTCTTTGTTGAAGAGCCTAGGCAAACAGACATTCTGATGGGTTTACATAAAAAATATTGCCTACTTTTATGGTTGTTTTTACGTTCAGTCTGGTGACTTAGTTGTTCCTGACTGAGAATCAAACTAAACTCGGCTGTTATCAAGAGCATTATTCTGATCAAGTTGGATAAATATCTAATCTGGAATGTGGGCTCTTCATATATAAAAAGTAGTGCATGAATGACCAAATAACTGCATAAGTATATGGATCGCCTTTATGTCTGGTTTTTGTCATTTTTATCATATGAAATTTTGTTTGAAGATAAAATCGGTAAGTCTTTATCATAGACTGATTTACCAAACTCGCAAGGCAGGCCCATTAAGCGTTTAATATATTATGTGAGTAAGGCCGCACTATCTATTAATCGTTGCACTTATCGGTTAATTTCGCTGCACGATTTTCAAAACGCGCAGTTCGTATTTTTTTGCGCGAAACATTTACGCAGCTACTGCAAATATCATAACGCAAATGGCAATTATTGCAATGCACTGAACAAAACGTTTTGATAAGCTAACATTTGAAATAATGTTTGTAAGCCATCAGTATGTGCTTGAAGAATGCACATTCATGTGTTTTAGAGCTGATGGAAAAAGACGCTCATCAAATCTCTTTCTCTCTGGCGCATTTATCATACTGTAAAGGAAAGGAATTATCCACGTGATGTACGACAAAAATTGCTTTCTTTTCTGCACTTTGATTTATTTCCTGCTCTTATGAAGCTTATATATTTTTCCCATTTGTAGTTTGAAAGTTGGTGTCATTGTTATAATCACCGTCGTTTATATGACTGAAAAATTGTTGAAAAAGACGTTAAACCCGAACCCCCCCCCCCCCCCCCCCCCACACACACACACACACATTGTTATAATCCAGGTCAAACATTGAAAATAAAAAAATGCCAATCAAAAGGACAAGGTCGTCATTTACGATATACATTGCACTCATTTTAAAGACATCATAAATACTCCGCGCCTGGAATTTTTTTCCCAGATGACCAGGTTTTAAATATCGCCTAGATGTCATAAAGACAACATAGTGCCCATGTTTCGCGTAGACCAGGTAGAAAATGCAGAGTATACAGTAGGGATATATTTTTTACCTTTGACCTAGTTCGAAATCCCATATGACCCACTAACTTGTCCTAAATCTCATCAAGACAAAGAGTCTTCAACTCAGGTTGAACATTGGAGATTCTATACAATTTACAACATTTTGTCAATAATTAGACCTAGTGACATAGGCTTTTTTTATAAGAGATAACCCAGTTGAGTTTCAAACGTATCATTCAGATATAAAAGGCAAATATTCTGACCATGTTTGATATATAACAAGCTGAAAAAGATTTTCTATGATTGGACCGAATGACCTTGTACTCTTAGTCGAGATGACATGGATTTATGCATGTACTAGATTTTACGAAGATAAATATTTTGACCTCCAAGTGTGACTTTTGACCTACAGACCTGTGTTGTGCACTTTGCAGGTCAACAACTGATGCCAGTTTTATAATCAGAGCGCTGAAAACACAGAAAGGTTGAAATCTTTCAATTTAAAATCTGAAGAAAAACATGTTGTTGTGGTTAGAAGTGTGTATGTAGCCTTCAATTTCACAGGAGCTGGTATTAAAGGCATGAAGGTAGATATTCACCGGATATGCCACCGTGGTCTACTCGAATGTAGTCCATATGAATATATAGTACAATTTTCCCGACAAATTCAAATCATATGCTGTTTTTATTACTGACGAGTGCATTATGTAATATTAATTCTAAATTAGAGAAATCTTTATGATACGTTTTGAACTATTTTTTCACGGCATATTTTCATGCGCTTTGGTCACATCCGGAATACACATTTTTTTTCTTCAAATTAACCATTATCGATAGGTCAACAGACCTAAAAACACATGTTTAATGCGAAATGACGCATTCTTTAACCTTATTGCATTTACATATGTATGAAAATATCAACGGACTGTAGAACAATGTTCAGAGAACAGTTTATATCAATAAAAATATCTGTCGATTAGCCTGAAAAACGGGCAAAAACCTTACGGTGGATAAATCTTCCTTCCAGTGAAAACTGTCAGTATGATATATTTGCAAGCTAAGAAATACGGTAGTAATAGGTATCAACCGCTTCGCGGTTTCAACCTAAAATCGTCCTAGCAGTTAAACCGATACGCAGCGGACACGACTGACTGGCATGCATGCACGAATCCAATGTAGCCCCAATATATACTACATGTATGTATCTGGGTGACAATAATCGGTCATGATATTCCCGACAAAATGTGCATGTCCACTTCGTTAAAGTTGTACAGTGTTTATCAAATCTAATTTGTATTGGATGGAAACTGTACGAGTAGTTGAGTCTGTGTTCAAACCGTGACTTGTGTCTACAGGGTCTTCGTAAGCATAATTAAATTACATAAAACAAAACTAGAGACTTTGTTGTTTTATTCATTTTATTCCAGCTATTGTAGCATTGATATGATACACAGGCAAGCGTACAAGGTGGAACAAAGATCTATCTCAATATTTATTCATTTTATATAATATTTAGCACTTTATTGTCTTGGGAAGGGTGGGGTGGTAGGTGCAGAGATACAGTCTGATATTATCAATGACTCCAAATAGTATACATTGATCAAGTTTTTTTAATAACAAGTGATGAAAATGCAGCGCTTGAACAGCATCAAGTGTGAAAGGATAGCGAACAAAACTTTTCACGCGTTCCAATATAAAACAACTTGATTTTTTTAAAACTATAAATGAAAAGAAATGAGTTTGTTATTTTCAAAACATTCAGCTTAAAAATGCTATTCACTCCCTGTTTGTGTCTAAAGGATATATTATTTTAGGATTTATATCGGATTTATTCTGTCATTCGCAATAAAATCTACATTCTAACATGATTTGAATTGTTGTTAACTTGAACAAAGAAGAAGGATAACAAAAGTGATGAAATCTGTGGTAAATGGCTGACGCATGGCTAACCGTTGATAACAATATTGAATTTTTACATTCACTTTATTCTTTTCCATTGAAAATTATGACGTTCATTTCGAATGAGCAGCAAAAGTCAATGCGCGAAAGTTACGTCAACGCTGCTTAGTGATAACGGGTCGCTGTTTTGACGGCATCCGCGTATTGACCTTTTTACAATGCGATCGGTTGCTGTGATACTTCCCGGATGTTTTTGATGCGCATACACACTGTACGGGCGGCAAAAGAATACTTAACAATAAGTAAACCAACAGAATTATCATTACATTACGAATTGCTTTGCCACAATAAAGATTATTGTAATCAAGAAATTTATCATACAGAATACTTTGATTCAAGATGTATCCTATTAATCATATCTTACTTGTAATGCGGACTTTAATTTTATTTTCGTTAGAAAAGAACAAGTATTCCCAGTCTTTTTCCACACCTCATACAAATATAATACTTGTATCTTACATTTAAAAATGTCATACTTTCTTTTATTGGGTCTAGTGTTATATATTATGTATATATTTTTGTCAGACTTGAACGACATCTATCATGAATTCTTAGGGGAATATCTGATTCGTCCCCCATCTCTGATTCATGTGGGGAAGTTGGCAGTTACTTGCGAAAACAGGTTTGTACTGGTACAGAATCCAGGAACACTGGTTAGGTGATCTAGAACTGGATCGTGCCTGGCCTCCCGCGCCCTCCAACATCCCAAACCTTCCCTACGTAAACTCCATACAATGGAATGAATATTTGCGTTTACTCAACCCCATATGACAATTATTAGGGTGGTGTCAATAACGTTTGTTTACATTTGAAATTTACTGAGTTATAACACCTAAAAGTGTACTCAAGCACACATTTAAGGAAGCTTAAGTTATTTTCATCAAGATGTGTACATCATTGGCGCTCCAAGAAGGCACGATGTAAGTAACCACTAGTTAACAAAATGAAATAGTATGTCAGATTACAGCATATCCGAAAGCTATATGTTATTTTCATCAGTAAGTATACATCATTGACGGTCCAAGAACGCACGATGTACGGAACCACTAGTCAATATGATGAAGTAGTATATCAGATTACAGCATGTCCGAAAGCGAGACAAATATATATGAAGCAAGCACGATCAAACCAACTGAATACTAAATAGTGGCATGCATACATGTAAGAATGCAGGACGCTTTTCTGAATAGCAAAATCAAACAGTCAACTTGTCAGACTGAGACATGCGTACGCAACAAGGCAATATGCAATATTTGCCTTAATAGTGTTCCATAACGATACAAATCCGTTTTAGCATCAATATCTGTTGAAATTATGTCTCAATTTCCCGACTCCAATTCGTTTCCTTTTTGCTGCGATCGGAGATTTTCCCGCTCGCGATCCTTTATATTTGCGATATCTAACCTGCGAAAAGGCGTCTCTTTTGTCTTATCATATTTCCCTATGTTTAAATTGCTGTAGCGTGTGCCCACGCCCTAATATTGGATTGAATCGCCAGCAGTCCAAACGTCTAACTATAAAAGTAACCGTACTGATTTTTTCCCATATACCTAACTGCTTATATGCCCTTATTTAAAAAGTTAAGGTGAACGTATATATGTCATATAGTAATCTGATGACCAGCAACCCAGTTTCATTATTGTTTCTGACGAATAACCCTGAGCCGCAAGGTCAATCTCTCTGCCAATTCTGAAACTGTGTGACCTGAAATGTCCAGAACTGTAACACATTTTACCGAAAGCCATTTATAACACGCTAGAAAACTGAGACTTAGTCACAACAGTGTCGTTTCTGTGGCAAAAGAGGAATGTTTGGTGTTTAGGCCGTATTTTCAAAACCTGCTGGACATATACCATGGTTTTGCCTTGGAAATTTAATAAAGGCTGGCTTTCCTTTTTTGTTTGTGTTATAGTGATTGAGACGAACAAGCACGTACTGCTTATTTTGATAAAAATCAAATATCGTTAATGAGTATTGCATGTTGGTGCTAAAGATGAGAAAAATGTGCTGTCTTGCTCTACTTTGAAGACGCTCCACAGAAAAGAGGGTACTGGACTGGGTTCGTGGTCTGCTAATGAGGCGAGTTCCCTGAATCGTGTCCATTGTGAACGAGATAAACAGTCACAAATAGTATTCTGATGATCTGGGACATGGGCTGCTTCAATAGAGTCGAGTTCTAAACATAAAATACCAGAATTTCTGTAGGACCATCCGTTTTTTATCCCGGTAAGGGGATTCACCCGACTTCAATTTTCTTTTTACACAAAGCTCTAAAAATCTAGAAAATCTTTCAAAAGTTATACAACTATAGATGCGCCATCAAGGTAGAATTTTCCTTCAAAACAAAACCAGAGTGGTTCAAGTCAGGATTTTGAGTGTCTGGGTGCACGTGGCCCTGTGTATTGAAAAGGAAATCCGGGCAGAAAACCCATCAAGAAGAAAATCGGGCTCCAGCTTGTCATAAAATTGTGTTTTCTCAATGGTAAGAATTTTACTGGCGACTTTGCTTATTGTTAATATCTAGATTAGATTGATTTTCTTAGTAAGACGTCTCCATTTTAATTTCTTCTTTGGGACCTAAAGGTGCCAAGCCTATTGAACGTTCTCCCACGCAATAAATATTGGATATAGATTGGGACTGGATTTGTGCTGAGGCAGGTACGCCCGATCTTGTGCACTTAAGTGAGGATATGACTGAAACTGCTGTAAGGCCAGGTGTAGTTGTCGGCATTAAAATCGTTGCACGATTACCTATTTGGTTTGATGGGTTTATCGACACTGACCTCAGGTCATATATCATTACTGATTTTTGACCACGATGACGGTGAGACAGCTTGACGTAAGCGAAATTGCTCGTCATATTCCCGCCAGCTCAAAGACCTTTTGTCTCAACTCGGCTTCCGTTATATTGTACACACACTCTATAACGTGATAATGTGACATCACCAGACAACACGACACCAGATTGGACAACGTGACACCTTTCCGAGATTGTTTTCCTTGCGAAGTCAGTATTTCAATTTTGTCTGTACATAATGTGAATCCATGAAAACCAGATTCCTACCTGGAGGCAATCAATTAATATTTTGTGAATAAAAAGGACCACCAAATAATCATACAGATGGCTAATCCACGGCCAGATATTTTCATTGTTTTGGATATTTAATCAAGGGTTTTTCTCATTTCTGAGGAAACAAGCATGGCATTATCCTCAGTAAATAGCCCAACATTCTGTCTCTTTGTATGCCATATATCCCGGCAATATCTCTATTACTTCCGAAAGTACGAGGTGTTCAATTCGGATGGGTAGACTACAAATGTTCTGTCTGACTCCACACGAATCGCAAGAAAGGTTCTTACTGACACCAAATTCTGATTATATGATGTTCTGTCTGCACCAACATTTCATCAACATTTTCTTGCCTTAATTTGCCTTAAGGGTTCGATGGGTATTTGATGTCTTGAAACTTGAACATCATCAAATCATAGAAAGAAAACGTGTTGTGATACGAAAATTGAAAAAGCTGATAAAATAGGTATATTATTCATAAAATCGAATGTCAATTGATTGATTGATGCTTGAATTCCCTAATAGGGTCCAAATTAAGGGGTCACACTTCTGGACAGTGTAGCGCCTTTTAAATCTCACCATTGTCAAAGAAATGTTGCACATCTTCGCTTTGATGCATTTGCAGCACGGTACGAGTGCTGAAATTTCGAATGACAACGTTAAACAACGTTTTCAAGAATTTTTAAAATTGTTTATTTTCACTTCTCTGCAAATGGATTTTTTTCAAAGGGGAAACTTTTTTAAATGAATACGAGACGGTACGGAACACAAAGCGTTGTTCCTTGCAAAACATTGTAAGAACTCATTCTCATTCTCTTTTTATTGATTAATCATTTTTGTTTCATGAAAGTAATTTTGCACATTTGCTTGCAATAGTTGTTTCCCTTTGATTTTATTGCAAATGGCAATCTGTCAAAAATATTTATGGTGGACAAGTAGAAAAGCAATAAGTAAATCAATGACAAACTAACATATCTTTTAACTTTAGCACTCTATTTGGGCGTAATATGCAATACTTCATAGTCAGACATTTATAAACTTTAAACATATAATGACTTTCAAGAAAAAGACATGATTATCCCATAAAAAAAATATTATGAACCCTAAATTGAACGTCTCACAGTTATCTTTAAATGGACAACATCTTTACCAAAAAATTCAGTCCAATACATGTTTAAACCCATTGTTCTTTACAGCTCCAAACATCAAATATTCACATGAAGTTATTCCCCTTTAAAATAGAATTCCATTTGTAAAGAATAAAAAATCCAATCAATTCTCAAACTTTCTAGAAAAGATGACCAATCTTATTATTCGAAATTTTCAGTACTCGCACATGATTGCAAATGCATCAAAACGAAACTGTGCAACATTTCTTTGCAAATGGTTAGATTTTAAAGGCTCTGAACTGTCCAAAAGTGAGGTCCCTTTTAGTGGTCCCTTTTCGGGATTTCTTTCTATGATTTTATGATGTTCTAACTTGAAGACTTCAAATATTCATCGAATCCCTAAGTTTTGGTCCATTTTTCTATGTCATTAGTTTTTTCTTTACATTCTTTCTTGGAAGTTTGGATCTACATATCTGAATTTAATCTTAAAACTGAACCATTACAATATCCACACAACTCTACCGCTCCTTTGAGCATTAACACCAGATTAACATAAGAGCCATTGCAAAGGGCTTGGTTCACTTACAGGTGAAAATGGCACAACATCAAATGTTGTTGAAATATTATTATAATGATCAACAACTCATAATGCAAAATCTCGTATTTTAATTCATTTGAAATTCTGCTGTTGCCATGGCAACCGATTGATTTTTTTTATGAAAACAGGAAAATCTCTAATAACAATTATATCAGAACGTATAATTAACATTCACATATGCTAAGATATAACCCTAAGCAACGCCTATAATTTGAGGCAAAAAAAATACGGTTGCCATGGAAACGGAGATAAAAATGAGAATATTTTCTATGTCTGTTTTTTATGGAATAAAACCAATTTATGTCATCTTTTTAGAAAAATAACATATGTAATTTGTTTGTGAAGATCATTATTCATAAATAATACAATATATTTCTGTTGCTATGGTTACAATTGCGTGGCAGTATATGCTTCAATGAGACAACAACGACGTTTCTGGTAACTTATTGTAGAGCACTTTCGGCATTTACCATTACATGTAAAAATAAAAAAATGCATCACTGAAAAGTGTTCCTCAAAAAATGTTGTTTTTTTCAAGAGATAATATAGAACAACATAAAAATGTTTCCATGGTTACGCAGTTAATTCAGTAAACATAATACTACATAATCTCACTTCACACACAGTAATAGTTTTAGAAAACTGCCTTATCAAATGTCTTGATCGTATCAAAAGAGTTAGATGATACTAACGGCAATAATACATAATAACATCTTCCAGTGTTTTAGAGGAATTTCACATTTATACTGTGTTCAGCCATACTTGTATACAGTTTGTCTATATTTAACAAATGCATAGTACTGTTGACACCATAAACTTGTTAATTCAATGTTTACATAAACTATATATAGTATAGTATTCAAATATATATGGATTTTTTTGGGGTCTAGTACATCTTTGAAAAATCAAAAACACGTTCAAATTAATTAGAATGTCAGAAAATACCAAATGAGCTGAGCTCTTCCTCTGTATAACTTTAAATGTTAAACACTTTTTTCCATTCATTCTTCGTTTAAAATGATTGAGTTCGCAATTGTAATGGCTTTGGCACTGCTGGTTTTGAGCATACATTGCTGTTGCTGCAAAGGGGCGCTATTTCATTATACAGATACCACTGTCGACTGGCATCCAGCTCAGGAATGGTAATACGGTTAGGAACTTTGCCTGTCATGCCAACCCCCTGCCTAAAAATATTAATCTCCGTCTCTGTGTTGAAGTTATAATCCTTGAAGATTATTATACCAGGTCATGCAGAAGACATTCTGTAATGATAAATGTATCAAATATTTAAGACAAAGAACATATAACCTTTTTTTTCAATCTTGAACAACAGCTGTCCATAAGACAGCCTACACATAATTACATTAAATAACATTTTAGAATTTTATTACAGTAATGACAACCTCTTTTCATGACAAAATTTCAACCATCGCACATATTCTACATCAAGTAAGGGCCATGATTTTGATCTCATTTTAACAAAGAGTTCTTAAACCTGATTAAGAAAAAACAATTACTTTATTACAATTATGTTATTTATATTGATCTGGCTTGCAGTTAGCTAGACACTCTTTAACAACACAAAAAGAAACAGAAAATGTGGTACTTTAATGTAAGTGGCCTCTTTACAGACATGATTTCTGCAGCACGTTTTATCAATATATGTACTTGATTATTAAGAAAAAACCTAATTGCTTAAAGAGGCTCAAGCCAAATATACCTAAACATGTTCAGGACTGAATTCTGTATGTCCGGCCTCCATCAAGTCATCATGTAGACCAATCATAACAAGCCACATTCCATAACTAAAATAACGGTACATTTAAACAATGAATTCTTAAACAAAAACTTTTAAGTAGCAACAGTGTAGTCCTTAGAATATAACATAGCATCACTTTATTAAAACAATTAAATGCCAGCTACACAGTTAAATTTCTAACATACACAGCTAATTCTTAATACAGTATGTTGTGTAAGTATGCAATATTCAAATTATAAATCAATGTTTATCAGTGGACATATGATTTTTTATTTACATAAAAGTATGCACATTATATATATAAACTGGAAACCAGTGATTTTTCAAACTGAAGTATATGATCACACTGCGAAATTAAATATTTCAACATCTAATTCTGTGTGCTTAATAAATATTTCTTTATTTATTGGGAATTCTTACCTTATTACAACACTTTTCTTATTTTGTCCACTACAATTGTCCATATGTAATGAAACATTCTTTTCTCCATAGCCATGATGCTTGAAGTGATGGTGGACCATAGATACCACACTGTTTGCTCCTCTTCCAACAGCAGTACTGTACTTTTCATACACTAGGTAGAAAATCTGAGAGCCTTAAAAACAAGAACAGTTTATAAGAAATGTATTAAGGTTCTCATCAAAAATGGAGTGAATCAACACTGACCAAACAGTTTATCATTTTTATAGATAATGCTTCACAACAACTTGTATTTATCAAAATTTAATTGAAATCCAATTCACAGTGCTTATGATATAGCATCTGTATTATAAAGCAATCCCATTTCAGGGATTTACAGAAAGTTCAGTGAAAAAAATACAACATAGAAATTAGTAAAATCAAGTCTTAACAGAAACAACTTCCTTTAGATAATTTCACTTAACAAAATTTCTGCAAAGGTGTCACTGTAAATTCCAATGTAAAATGTGCACTGTAGGCCTGTAGCTTTTATTCATATAGTCATGATTTGTTTGAAGACTGTGGAATTTAATTTAGTGATATATGAAATTTCATAGTTAAAATTGATATTGAAAAAGTGCATTTGAGGATACTGACACTGATATGAATGTAAACACTAACTTCTAAATCTTATACCTGCATGAGGATTCACAGCAACTCCAAAGAATCTGCATTTATGTGTTGGCTTAAAATACAAGGGCCCTACTTGCTGAGCATAGTATGGGTACAATACTTGTTGTGCATAGTCAAAACTGCAGTGAACCTTTATATTTCTTACTGCTGGAGGTTATCCTGAAAAATATAACCAAAGAATTCCTCATTTATTTAGTAGCCTACCAGCATGCTGTCTACCAGTAATGGCAGTAGTGAGAATGAAAAAAAGTAGTTTTTATTGTAAATTGCATTTAGAATTTTTTAGAAATTTTCAGGAGGTCTATTTTAGTTGCTATTACAACAAAATGTGACAATTTAAAACAACACTTTTCCTGTGTTATTGTACTATCATTTTCAATTGTCATAGATTCTACTGTATGTGCATAATTTTCATAGATTATACTGTATGTGCATAATGACCATGTAATTATTCAACAGTTCACATATGACATGTGGCAGTTTAAACTTGTAATATTCCTGTTCATTTACCTCTTTACAATTTCTAGATAGAAAATTTAATACAGAATGTACTTAACATAGTAGATGACTGACTGTCTTGGCTACAAGTATGTTCTGTCATCATGAAAATTGACAAATATACAGAAAAGATATTAAAAGTATTTGACAGCCGACAGTCGAATCGAAATGTCAACACGTAGACATAGTACTAGAGCCGTTTTTACGCAATCCAATAGCGCCGGAAGTAGAACATTTATGTCGACACCGGTTTCGTATTTCACGTGAAAACGGCTGAAAACTGAGAAGTTATCAACAAATTGTAAAGTTACGGATATCATGAGGATTTTTCATGCATTTAAACGGTAAGTATAATGTTTATGGATTATTTAATACAGTATGACAGTAAACTGCTACGCTTTAAATGGAATTTATGAAAGAAAAGTCGATAAGAAAATATTGACTTTCTACTTTCACTTTCATTGTCGCTTTTTAAACTGCCCAAATATGTTCTTTCTATTAATTTGTTTTTTCTTGTCTTTTGTATGTAGAGACATAATCCTATAGCAAATTATTGTGTGAAATTACAGCTTATTTAAAGTATATGTGATTAACTGGGCCTAAGTTTACCGATTTTTCCATTTACAATGACCTTTGACCTTATAATAGCTTATACTCTGTTCTATGTATTTTATAGCTGTAGTCAGAACAGAATGTAATTGAGTTAAAATGAATTTTCAAAATTAACTGTTGTAAATTGTAGGAATTGAATAACATTATATATTTATTATTTGTTATTAAAATATTATAATTACCCCATTTCAGACAGAAGTACAAGCGAACAAATGACACATTACAGTGGCTGCAGAAGCTTGAAAAGTTTAATACATAGAGCAGGGGCAGTCAAAACAAAGAGATAATGCTTCTATGTAATTTCTTTTTAACGGCAATTTATACAGGATGAAATGGTATCACATACAATGTTTTACAATTTACATGTACTTTTATCTCTCTGTATGATGTTGAGATTACACAAGTCAGTGACATCTAATTAACACAAACTATTGACCATTGATCTGTATAAGACAGCATTTGATAAAATGCAATTATTGAATGGCTTGCCTAACAGTATTCAAAAGAGCAAACAGTTGACAATTAACAGGCAGGCCATTCTTTTAAATGACATCATAAATAAACTTTCATAATTTGTTTTTCTTCAACTTCTGGGTTTAGGCTGAAAGCCATTCCAACCTACGAACTGGTAAATTATATAAGGAGTCATGTAATGATTTATGGATGGGATAAATTATACTTTTATGGACAATAATAATTTGAAAAAATAATATTTTTAAGATCAAGGTGTTCAGGTGATTTTATAAAGATGGTGTTATGGTTTTTGCATGATGAGTCTTTTCACATATTTTATTTTTTATATATTTCAGGGTGTCCTACATGTCTAGTCAGGTTGACAGAAGTGGAAGGTGGTCTAGTAGTACAATGATGTACGAATGATACCCTTTAATAAGTTTAACATGTCGAAGGTAATGTTATGCCAGTTATTAAAATTACATTCCCCTAAACATTTAACAATACACAGTGTAAATGTAATTAAAATGATTTTATGTAAGTTTCATGTAGGATAGTACAGCCAACCATTTTGAATTAAGAACTTTTGACTTGGGTAAAGATATCTATTCAGACTTCTTAAATCTTAGCCCTTCAAATGCTACAGGGATGAAAGATCTACTATTGCCAGCCACTAACCATGTTTCAAAGTTTTTAAACACACTATAGCAATAACCATTTTGTTAAAATATCTTGTTAATGCAATGTTTTCTTGATATCTGTCACTTGATGTTTTCAATGGATTATAGTCTTAATTAAATGTAAAGTCTGTATTTTTCAGTAACGGAATTACACAATTTGTGGGAAGTTGTTTCTTTATTTCAGTGTAAAATGTTCTGTAGATTCATATGATGAGAATGCCAGTGTTGATCTGACTGATTTAATTAAACACAGATACTGATACCTTCAGGTAATTGTTTACAATATTCAAAGAGTTACAATGTAATCCAGTTATTGATTTGGTATATATCACTTCAAGAGGCTTGTGTAAAGTTTGTTTCACAGGAGACCAATGGTCAAATATGATATAAACTTTACACTTGCAGTAAGAAATGATACAGTACCAAATAATAACAGACTTATGAATGTAACTTTCCAAATATCTTACAATTTTCTCCTGAAATTAATTCAAAAGGTAAACACAATTCTATTGTTGTAAGCTTAAAAAGATGAATGTAAGATATAAAATATGAAGTCTCAAGTGTAAGGTGTGTTATTTTCAAAAGAATTTAAGATATAGTATAAAATATAGCCTGCCATCATAATATTCCAAAATACAAAATATATGCAGGCTATATTGGAGTCACACATGTCTATCTGTCCACTTCATACCTTCTAAACTTTTTGAAGGATTTTCATAAAATTAACACCAGTTGTTAAAATGCAGAGTGCACACTGCATGTGACTACTTTAAAGGGAATTGGTAACAAGTGAAACAAATATAGGAAAGTCATTTGAGAAAGAAATTCGAAAATTGTATTATCGTTTGATAAGTGTGAATATTGGCCTGAAAAATATCCCACGGGTTCTCTCTGCAGTGTTTTCATTGGTAAAGATTGAGTTAGATGTATACCCTTGTGAATATCTAGGGCAAGCATAACCTTCTTCTTCCTATAAAAAGGATTGGAATGTTGCAGTATTGCTTTCATGTAGATCTATAATTAGAAATATATTTATATGACTTTTCCTCTTTAACTGCTTGGCGGATCTTTATTAAACTTGGCCCAAAGGTCTTATTTTAAATTTGTTAAAATTGGGACACTTTAACTGTTGCATATTTTTATATACCAAACACTAATGTTACTATTCATCTTTCAGTGTGTCATACATACATTTTAGGTCAAACAGTAAAGGTCAAGTGAGTGACTTAGGCTCACTATTGGCCTCTTGGTATATTCTACTAAAATGGGTCTTATGCATAAGATATATTGAAGTTTTATTAATCCAGTAACAGTTTGACTTTTATTCTACCTTCTATTTAGAAATATACGTATTTTGAATATTAAAGAGCTGCAGACATCTCGAATACAGAGTTACTACATTATGCATTTGTTTTTTCAGATATGCCTGTGAAATCTTCAGTGTCACCATTCAGCTATGGTTCAAGATCAATGTCTGCAACTTGCACAGTTTAGTATAGAGGAGCGTACTGAATAAATTTTGTTACATATTTGCTGTTATTGTAGGACACACATGTAGAAAGCATGTAAATGTGATTCAGAAACTCTGAGAATATGTAAACATTACACTCACTGTTATAATTTTCAAAATACTGTGTCTTGTAGTACTGTTTTGTCTTAGTTTATAGCACAGTATGTTCACAAATGAAACTTAAGATCACAGTGATCAGTATTTTTAAAGTCAGTAATTACTTGTATGGTGACAAAATGTAATTTCATGCAATACCAAAGTAAAATGTTTGATAATTTTTACTTTTAAAGTTGTAAGTTAAAAGGCTGGCATAAATTGTTTTTCTCCTTCATAAATCTAAAAAGTGATTGGTCATTATAATTGCAATATCTTTTTAGTATGACAAAGTTTATATTGAACTAAAACACCAATGGGCTGATCAGTACCAAGCATAGAGTTGTGCATATCGCTTTCATGTTCCGTTTCGCTGCACTGAATTGCAGCCAGAGCTAAAAATAGAAAAATAACCTTGTCGGCTTTCACAGGTCAAACTACTTAACAGACTTTGATGAAACCTCACAGGAGTGATCAGTACAAAACATATTTGTGCATATCGCTGACACTTTCCGTTTTGCTGCACAAAATAGCCGCCATAGCTAAAGGTATACATAGATGGGAGACATTTTTTGTCATAAAAACACCTAAAACACCTTCCAGTTTGCAAATGAAAAATGTATCGAACTTCTTACACTTGCAAATTGTAATAATTTGACTTTAAATGCACTGGTTCTATAAATGCATTTGGCATTTTTACAAAATTATTGCCCTTTTCTTACCATAGAAATATTTTGTGTAACTTGTTACCTCATTAAGCACCATAAGAGCAAAATGGTCTATGACTCAGAAATGTTGGCCCTTTCGTACTTTTCATGTGTATGTTTTCAGTATTTTATATAGTCATTACTTTTTGTTGTGCCAGTTTGCGTAAGTGAACATTTAGTTGTCCAAATGGTGTGCATGTGCCTGTCCTGATTTGTTTGTCTGGACAATATATATTATTGATTAGTCATCACGAAACTTTGCAAATTAATTTCCTTAAGTTCCCTGTCAATTTTGATAGTGGCATGGTTACTTTAGAATCACTACAGTGATGTAACCACTGTACTAGTCAAACGTTTCGTATTTCAGATTTTTATCACATTACAGGCTGCTGATCTTTAGCAGCCTTCATAAAACTTTATAAAATTTTCCAAAAATGTTGTATTTGGATTTGAATTGGCATTATTCAAACATTACGAAGTAGTACTATAAGGCAATATTTGACCTCTTGTCCAGTACTTTTTGATTTTCTCTGTTACTGTGAATTTGTCTTTTCCAAATTCCTAGAAATTGGTTGGGTTATTTTTGGTGAACTTATGTTTTTTATGAATTGTAGTTATGTTCTTTATCTCATGAAAATGTCCATTTTTATAAAATTTAAATTTTTACTGTCAACAAAGTGCAATATCACATATTTATCACTGTCATTAACATACTTGTACTATATTCATAAAACATTATATAAATCATTATATTTCATATAAACAGAATTAAATAAATATTTAAGAACATCAGTGTTTTCTAATTGCTAGATGAAACAGACCATAGGTCAAGTTAGGGTCAATTCTGACGCTTTATATGCAAATTGATAAGGGAGATAAATAGTACTGTCTTAAGTAACCAATATTTAGTTACACAGTTACCTTCCCTTTACACAAGTAGGACTATTTGTTGTTGATCATCATTCGAACATTATTCCATTACTAATGACAGAACACTGAAAACAGATGTTGTTGTATCAAGCAATTAGATCATATATAACAATATATACATTTTTATTCCATTTTTTAAATGTTCTTTAAATTAACACGGCCATCTGTTCGATACATCAACAAACGAAGCGGTCTGTCCATTCTGTTTTGCCTTAAATTACGAATAAATTTATAATGAAAATTAACACTTACCATAACAATTAATAAATCCGCCATGCACTTTAAATATCCGCGTATATTCAGAGCAATAACTGCATGTCTTCTCTGACCCAGTTTCACACAATGTATACACCGTTAATGGCGTGTTGTTTTCAAAGGGAAACAATTCGCTAATTCACTCATTATTTGTGATATTTCGCTACTAGTGCAATAACTAAATGTTGAAACGTTTAAACTTAAAAATCTTCGTCCGATGTTATTAATTTTAACACTAGTGGCTGTTGCTTGAAAAACAAATTAATGAAAAGAAATATCTAATAAAGTGACGTCAATTTCAACGTCATTTTACCGAAATCGAGGCTTGTGTCATTTGGGATAAAAATGTCATGGCGGGACAAATATTATCATTGAAAAAATAAATCGTAATAAAAGGTTAACTTCTCTGATTTTATTCTTTTAAATAATAATAGAAAAGACTACCTTGCCAATGAAAAAAATGACGATAATTCTACGTTGTTTACATCGTTGATAGCTGCTACAGACGCTATTCTTAACCGCAAAGAGATAAGAACGGAAAGAAAAATATGTCTCGGAAACGGACGTTTTTTTTTTTCGTTTTTGAATATGGTGACATTGCTCAACAGCGATGATTTTTGCACTTTTTGTTAGTTTTTAATGTACAAAGTAGTGGTTAAAATATTAAGACTGGTAAAGGATGCCGCCAAGGCGAAAATCAAAAATAAAGTCTCAAATTTCATAGAAAATGTACATTTTTTTGAAAAGTGGGTCAAGTTTGGAGTAATATATAAACACAACAACACATTATTTTTCAAAGTTATTTACTTATAATTGAAACACGGTGCTTACTTGTTACGGACAGCATATATATCATTGTAGAATAAGTATTGTATAATATGGCTAAATTCGGTGCCATTTACATACATTAGTGAACCAAGCTCTTTGTTGTTTCAACGAAGTTGGTAGGTGTACTGCAATATCGTCACCGGCTATCCGTACGGACGGAAAGCTCACATTGTCGAAATTATTAGCGGATCTTGCATTGTTTGATAACGGAAACTTTGGCAAATTGTCGGGCACAGAATTTACTAAAATAGGTTTGCCACACCCCAAACTGTAATAATTACTTAAACTATTATCAACATTTCTACTAGGTAGAACTTGTGCCTCTCTCATGAGCTGTCCAAAATCTATGAATGCATCTACTGGCATTATCCTGAAGCATTTGGTCATCTACGAGTCCGTCTAACTCCTCCGCCGTTCGTTTCCTGCCTCTGCCACCATTTCTCTGGTAAATGACATTTCCGGCGGGTTCACATCTCAACTCTGCGGCGGTCTCACGTCTCGCATTTCTGGCGGGTTGGTGCCTCGCATTATCGGCGGGATCCTCTCTGGCCTCCCTGGCGTGCCCCGTCTGCCATTTCTTACAGACTGTCTTCTCACGTTGCCCGCGGGTTCCTGTCTCGCCACTTCCGCAGGTTCTTGTCTAGCGTTCCTGACGGGTTGGTGCCTGGCATTTCCGGCGAGCTCCCCTGTCTTGGGTCTACGTCAGGTTCTTGCCCCACATTTCTCAAATGCTGGCGTCTCAAATTGCCGGCGGGCTTCTGTCTAGCCCTAAGTTTACCTCTGCCACGTGGCATCTTGCTAGAAAATGTAGCTATCCGGCGACTAACTCGTACAAACAAAAAAATCTACGCCAATTTTCCTGTTATATATATATTGGTATTTTGGGTTTGGTTCCCGAACTGGTTTATCTTTATGCTACGCTTATAATAGACCTGGAACCAAAGCCGGTTTTGTTTCACAAAGACTGTTTAGGTATAGATACGAGACGATAAACCGACGATTTCGTGAAAAATAAAAGTAATTATTTTAAAGATAAAATAATTGATAATATTAGTCAGTCATGTAAACAATCCCAAGAAGAGATTTTTTTTTCAATATTGGAATTATTTTTAACTGCATTTACAGTATCATAAAATGTAGCAAGTTTTGTCAAAATGTATAATAAAGTTTATTATACACTTTAACAAAACTTGCTACATTTTATCTGTATTGAAAACAAGTTTTATCACATCTTGGTAGCAAGTTTTGTCAAACGAAATTATCCCGCCATTCCAACGATATAAACAGGGGGTTATCTTATTCACATAAAAAATACTTAAAGGGAAAGACAACGTTGTTCGCGGCCATTTTGTTGCCATGGCAACAAAAAACAAAATTATGGGTTTATCAAATTTTAGATACACATTTGAACTGCATTTACTTATTAATGTATAATAATTTCTTTACTTTTTCCATCTATAACGAAATAAAATTATGTTTTACACCTTACACCCAAGAAACATATGAAAATTAGTCTTTTAAAAGGTTATTTGCTAATTAAAGTATTCAGCAGTGTGTAAGTGGCGTCATAAACACATCAAAATTGCTTCCGCTATTATCAGCCATTTTCTTAAATTTCAAACTGCCATATCTTTTTCACTAGTTGTCCGATTTTAAAAATTCTTTCAGCGTTATGAAAGGCTTGATGATTGCTCTTATATAAAATTAACTTATTTTCAGGCTTTCCTTACCCCTTAAAGAAAGTATTACTTTTCATATGTTTTTCATTTTTGGTGGAACTAAAATAGCTTTTGAAAAAATATTATTAGTTATAGCTCAATATGTTTCGATTTATGGAAGGCTGTACACGCCATAATGTTTGGTGGTCTAACCTGCTATATACGAGACATGTCCTTCAACGCTGCCGTATCCGATCTTGAAAACGAGGTGAGAACGTTTACCACCCACTGATAACAATACATTTGTTGGCATCATAATCCTCTGTAAAAAGAACCAGTATATGTAAATGTACGTTTACTTTTGCAAAATAGTTTGCTAATGAGTAAAAGTATTAGACCCTGGAGAAGTAAGAGGACCGGACTATTAGAGTTTGGAGACATATATCGTAATGGAGGGTAGCTTGAGTGCTGCTTCAAAACAAAAATGGACATCTGATTGTGAAATTTCTACACGATGGTGGTGAAATACCTCCTAAAAAGTTTTGAAAAAGTACTCGAGGTAAAGTTATTTATGTTTAAGCTAATGCTGTAATAATTCAGAATGCTATTATCTGATCTACTGATCTACATATCTGAATGACATAACAACTATGAATTGATAATTTTTTGTGGCATAATCTGAAACTACAAAGTATTGTAGAATAGTTTAAGTACGGTGGCCACTGCGTTCAGGCGTGTCTGTGTGTTTTAAGGGTGCTAACACGGAATAATGACAAATAATAAGTGCGCTAAACACAACAAAACGGGTTTTCTCTTGTTGGCGCTAAACAAACGCAACAACACGTCAGAATGGAAAAGCAGAAATCAGCCACAATATCTAAATATTTGCACTGACCACCAAATCGTACAACCAAAAAGGAGAAACTTTTGAATATCTATATTTCTTCAGAAGGCTGTGAAACTTGGTTACTGACAGATTATAGGCTATGAAAACACATGTGAATTAGGTTTTTACTATTTGTTCTATCAAAATTGAAACGCGTGTGTTTTCAATTTTACCGCAAGTAAAGTGTGTTAATATTAAACGGTTATTAAATACGAATTCCTCCGTGATGTATTGGTCAAGAAGTATTTATTGCCGAGGCTGCCTGGGTTCGACTCTTGACATGTTTTTTCTTGATTTCACATTCTTAAAAGAGGTTAGAAACAATAACTTTTATTTAAAAAAAGACCATTCAGCCAAAATCTGGAGTCCAGACCCTCTGTCATTTGGGCTTTTTTTGTAAATTTAATAACATAAGATGTATGCAACCGCTTTTCGAGGTAATTTATGACAAAAAATTGATTGTGGGTACGTGTATTGTGTATACGGCGTTTGCAAAGAACAAGCACAGGGTAAGTATGTGATAACCAACTGGAGCTCGTGTGCTTTCAGGTTGTTTACCTTAATATTCACCATATCAAAACAGAGGAACCAGGGTAAATACAATGAGGTAAATACACTATCGAACATCATGGCGGTATTGCTTTGCTGTTTTTACCTGGCTTCTTTAAATGTTTGAATACCTAGACTCAGCATCTGTTTTTTGATTGGCATAAGAAAAATTTCACCAGTAATAACATCGACCCTAAGTTTAGCGCATCGGGTGTTTGAAAGAAGCATAATGTTAAAACTCTAATAAATGTTGGTCAGGTACATGAAACAAACACGTTCGTATGTAAAACTCTTTACTTTACTGAACTTATTCTGCATTGTTTAGTGTCAATTATATCTTTACATTTTTTTTGTACTTGGGTATGGAGTCCGATGATTAATACACGTCTTTTCGAACCGTTTACATTTTAGCGCCATCCTAATGCCTGTCTTGTCGTGTCACCTAATCTTCCTGCAGCCGCTAAACTAAGTTCTCTGAGCCAACCTATAAAATCTTGAAGAGACGAGGTCGCAAAGCGATAAACCAATCGTGAATTGCCCTCCTTTTCCCATATGGCTTTTGGATTCCCAAATCCATCGTAACTCACCACTAAACTGCTGCTCGGGTTCTCCTTGGATTTTATAGTGATATACTCCCTGTCTTTGAAATTTATGGAGACCTTTACACTAACAAGATGACGTTTTCCTGATTCTCTGCTAACTTCAGTCACGGCATGGTCAAACAAACTCTTATCCCTTTCTGACAGTTCTTTTATAATCGGCTGTATTTCTCTTACAATATCTTCATGGGTGAGTGGTTTGGACTGCTAATAATAAAAGAAAAGTAAGCTGTTATTTGTTTTATATAATTGTTGTTAAATCTAGTCCACTAGTAACGTTTAGATCGTTATATTTCATTTCGCTTCAGCTTGTTATTGACCAGTCGGCACCTGCCAATCAAACATATCTATGATTCAACATTTACGTCCCTATCGTTTATAAAAATCAGTTGTCTGCATCTTGTAATAAAGGTACTTAAAGCACTGATGACGGCTTTTATTGCTGTTTATCAGTTCGTAAAATACTGGAAGGAAAGAGACCAACAAGTAAGAAAGTTACTGCAAGATGCAGGACATAGACACTCCGCGCCAAACAAAGCGGTGCATGCAGTACAGAACAGAAGGTGATATAACGATGCTGGTGTCTTTGTTGAAGAGCCTAGCAAACAGACATTCTGATGGGTTTACATAAAAAATATTGCCTACTTTTATGGTTGCATATCAATCTGATATAATTTAATGTTAAGTTCTCTACTTACTGACTGATCATGATCCATATGCGAAATTGACCTTGATTGATTATTCTATCTTTTGGTTTATGGAATGAAATGTATTGTGTACACAAGGTTGTTTTTACATTCAGTCTGGTGACTTAGTTGTTCCTGACTGAGATTCAAACTAAGCTCGGCTGATATCAAAATCATTATTCTGATCAAGTTGGATAAATATCTAATCTGGAATGTGGGCTCTCCATATATAAAAAGTAGTGCATGAATTACCAAATAACCGCATAAGTATATGGATCGCCTTTATTTCTGGTTTTTGTCATTTTTATCATATGAACTTTTGTTTGAATATAAAATTGGTAAGTCTTTAGCGTAGACTGATTTACCAAACTCGCAAGGCAGGCACATTAAGCGTTTAATATATTATGTGAGTAAGGTCGCACTACCTATTAATCGTTGCACTAATCGGCTAATATCGCTGCACGGTTTTCAAAACGCGCATATTGTTGTTTTTTTTTGCGCGAAACATTTGCGCAGCTACTGCAAATATCATAACGCAAGTGGTAATTATTGTAATGTACTGAACAAAACGTTTTGATAAGCTAACATTTGAAATAATGTTTGTAAGCCATCAATATGTGCTTGAAGAATGCACATTCATGTGCTTTAGAGTTGATGGAAAAACGCTCATCAAATCTCTTTCTCTCTGGCGCATTTATCATATTGTAAAAGAAAGGAATTATCCACGTGATGTACGACAAAAATTGCTTTCTTTTCTGCACTTTGATTTATTTTCTGCTCTTATGAAGCTTATATATTTTTCCCGTTTGTACTTTTAAAGTTTATGTCATTGTTATAATACAGGTCAAACATTAAGAATAAAAAAAGCCAATCAAAATGACAAGGTCGTCATTTACGATATACATTGCACTCATTTAAAAGACATTATAAATACTCCGCGCCTGGAGAATTTTCCTGATGTGTACTAGATTTTACGAAGATGAATATTCTGACCTCCAAGTGTGACTTTTGACCTACTGACCTGTGTTGTGCACTTTGGAGGTCAACAACTGATGCCAGTTTTATAATCAAAGCGCTGAAAGTTCAGAAAGGTTGAAACCATTCGATTTATAATCTGAAGAAAAACATGTTGTTGTGGTTAGAAGTGTGTATGCAGCCTTCACTTTCACAGGAGCTGGTATTAAAGGCATGAAGGTAGATATTCACCGGATATGCCACCGTGGTCTACTCGAATGTAGTCCATATTAATATATAGTACAATTTTCCCGACAAATTCAAATCATATGCTGTTTTTATTACTGATGAGTTCATTATGTAATATTGATTCTAAATTAGAGAAATCTTTATGATACGTTTTGAACTATGTTTTCACGGCATATTTTCATGTGCTTCGGTCACATCCGAGATTTTTCAAATTAGCCATTATCGATAAGTCAACAGACCTAAAACATATGTTTAATGCAAAATGACGCATTCTTTAACCTTATTGTATTTACATATGTATAAACATATCAACGGACTGTAGAACAATGTTCAGAGAACAGTTTATATCAATGAAAATATCTGTCGATTAGCCTGGAAAACGGGCACAAAACCTACGGTGGATTAATCTGCCTTTCAGTGAAAACTGTCAGTATGATATTTTTGCAAGCTAAGAAATACGGTAGTAATAGGTCTAAACCGCTTCGCGGTTTCAACCTAAGAATCGCCCTAGCAATTAAAATAATACGTAGCGGATACGACTGACTAGCATGCATGCACGAATCCAATGTAGCCCCAATATATACTACATGTATGTATCTGGGTGACAATAATCGGTCATGATATTCCCGACAAAATGTGCATGTCCACTTCGTTAAAGTTGTACAGTGTGTATCAAATCTAATTTGTACTGGATGGAAACTGTAAGAGTAGTTGAGTCTGTGTTCAAACCATGACTTGTGTCTCCAGGGTCTTCGTGAGCATAATTAAATTACATAAAACAAAACTAGAGACTTTGTTGTTTAATTCGTCTTATTCCAGCTATTGTAGTATTGATATGATACACAGGTAAGCGTATAAAGTGGAACAAAGGTCCATTTCAATATTTATTCATTTTATATAATATTAAGCAAACTGTATTGTTCTTGGGAAAGGTGGGGTGGTAGTTCAGAATTACAGTCTGGTATTATCAATGACTCTAAATATTAAACATTGATAAAGTTTTTTTAATAACAAGTGATGAAAATGCAGCGCTTGAACAGCATCAAGGGTGAAAGGATAGCTAACAAACCTTTTCACGCGTTCCAGTATAAAACAACTTAATTTTTTTTTTTTTTGTTATTTTCAAAACATTCAGCTTAAAAATGCTATTCACTCCCTGTAGGTGTCTACAGGACATATTATTATTTTAGGATTTATATAGGATTTATTCAATCATTCGCAATAAAAACTACATTCTAACATGATTTGAACTGTTGTTAACTTGAATATAGAAGAAGGATAACAAAAGTGATGTAATCTGTAGTAAATGGTTGACGCGTGGCGAACCGTTGATAACAATATTGAATATTTACATTCTCCCTTTTCTTTTCCATTGAAAATTAACCAACATAGAATTATCATTACATTACGAATTGCTTTGCCACAATAAAGATTATTGTAATCAAGAAATTTATCATACAGAATACATTGATTCAAGATATGCATTTTATTAATCATATCTTACTTGTATAGCGGGCTTTAATTTTATTTTCGTCAGAAAAGAACAAGTACTCACAGTCTTTTTCCACACCTCATACAAATATAATACTTGTATCTTACATTTAAAAATGTCATATTTTCTTTTATTTGGTCTAGTGTTTGTCTACAACTTCAAATAGTTGTTGTATATATTTTTCTTAGACTTGAACGACATCTATCATGAATATTAAACGTAATATTTAACATTTTAAAATCTTTTAGAATATACTTTCGAACTTTATGGACATTTCCTTACAAAACGATGCAAATTTAGTTATAAAAACTCAAATTCCTAAGATCTGGTTCAAATCAGGGACTTTGATTACATAGGGAGGGAACTACCCAATATATATATATTTTTTATCTCTTACGTTTACATGCTAATTCATTTCATATCGAAAATGGATCGTGCGCAGAAGTCATTAACCTTTAATTAATAAAAAGATCATCCTTCCCCGCTACCCGCCCCCTCTCTTTTAAATCAGACCGCTGTATTCACCATCCCAGTCACTTTGATATTGTCAAATAAAATCTTTAAAATTCAAAGAATCAATTGAAATAAAAAAAATAACGAGTTTAAGATGGTTATCAACATTTTTTTTTATACTTTATTTAATGTGTCAAAAACCGATAATACCGATTATTGGAAAATTGGATGTTCAATATGCTCATTATTGATCGAATAGATTGAAATGCGATATAATTTTAACGCAGTTTATATTGTGCGGTCATGTTGTTTTTTCCCTACGTAGAGCGCGCATGCGCGAAACTTTACTCCCGTTGCTTAGGAAATAGCTACCGGTAAAAACATCTCATGAAGAACGTTCCTAAAACGATGTCGCGGTTGTCCCGTCTGGTAAACAAAATGGCCGGGTAACTCAATGGCACCAGACCAGAAATATTATTCCGGTCTAGATTACAAACACATACTGATTGGCTGATGTGAATTAAATGTGTGTCAGTCGTGGTTTAACTACAAGTGTTCGCTAATATGTGTATATGCAGCATAAATGTGCAATATGAATTAAATAAACAGTACAGATGAATACCAATGTATCACATTCAAAATTATATATAAGATGATTTTCTTTCATCATTTCGAGTTTTATTGTTAAATTGTGAATATTTTGCATTCTGTTTATGTTTGTTTACATCACGCCTAACATATACACACTGCTGTGACCTCTAGACCGGATGTTGATTAGGGAAGTTCACGCAAGTTTTTTCTGTAACGTTAACGAAAGCATAAAATAAGTGGAGTATCTCTGCAATATGAAATATTGATACAATATGACTGGTGCACGATGGAAGATAAATTACCGCTTGTTCAATATGATGGGTACCCATTCACCGAACAGCGCTTTTTAGGTGAGAAATTTACGATTGAAATGTGTTAGTGCATTTTCCCGTTCATGACCATGGTTCTTATAGAATGCCTAGGGGTAGGGTATAACATGTACAGAGGCATTTCCTTTCTGGTATTGTGCCAGTGAGGAAACTGATCTTAATGTTAAATGCAACAAAATGTGTACAATCTATAATACAATCTTGTTTACAAATGGAAATGAAATGTAATGTTAATATAACAAATGAAACTTTTTGTTCGGTGTTCATGAGAAATGAACGACAGAATAGGATCGACAAACACCGAAAGAATCATTTCTTAAATAATACAGCAAAGCGACCTATTTTGAAAATATGTTTACTTTAAGTATACAGATTAGTAACATAAAACAGTGTAGGATACCTGATGTTTTGTTTAAACTGAATCAATCAAGGAAGGAAATCATATGTTGTATGATTATGTGTTTATGTGTGTACATAAGAATATACATTGCATCATTAAATGAAAAACACCATTGTATACTTGAGGAATATATTTAAATTTCTGCCGTTCGCCTTTTTAAAAAAAATCTTAATAAAAAGTTTATTTAACATTGAAATTATTTTATTTTAAAATTTCCTATATTGAAAAAAAACTTCCAGATGTAGAAGCTCATTACATATAAGCATTATGCCCACCAGTATATAGATATATTTACATGCATGTTATCTATAAATCCAGTCAATGACTAGTCAACGTTATACAATTAAACAGCATTTACAAAACAATACACAATAGTTAACACAATTTGTGAGGGGATAAATTATTTCCAATAGTACATATAATATCTTTTTTTCGAAACTTTTAGATATGTACATGGCTAATTTTATTTTACAAACTACTGGTCTTTAGACTGAAACAGTTCTTCAGGTACATTCTGTTTTTTTTTTTTTTTTTCAGTAATATTTCTTCTTATATTTTAAGCGTATTTCATAGTAAAGAGGGCATTCGATATGAAATGGAATCACCTTCCAATACGTTACATAACTGGTATTTTCTTTACTTTTTATCTAATGTTCTGCGGTTTATGCCACCTGATAGCCTCAATCGCTAAACGGTCAACAGAGACACTTAATCGTGTATAGGCTGTTCTAAATTTTCTGCTATTAACAATATCAAGATATTATATAGATTTTTATAATATACCTATAAAAATTCTGTCAGAAGTACAGCTTGCATTTCAGAAAAAAAATACGAACAGGCTGTATAGAATTCCGTATTGTACCTTTCAAAAATCCAGTATTGTACCTTTCGTCTTGTATGTTGCCGGACTACTTTTAGTAATATGCATGAGCTGACACAGTTATATAAACAGCGCACACTAAAACTGTAACATCAACAAACATTTAAGATTTCGTTCCAGGGGCGGATCAAGGACTTATTTCCAGGGGGGGTGCCCAGATGGGGGTAGGTGCTGGAAGGGGTGTCCCCTCCTGCTGGTGGCGATACGGGGGCCTCCTTCGAGAAAAAATTGTTTCTCGGGGGCTCAACGGGAGCGGAGCGAATTTCGCGAGTTTTAGAGTAAAAAAAATACAAGAATCTGAATCCCGTCAAAAATGTAATCAACATTTTGAAAATTAGAAATCCAATATCATTTTACAGATTTTTCTATGATATGAAAACGAGCATAGTGGGATATGGATGAGCAAGGACGAAAAATTCGTTATTGGCCTTGACTAAGTTTAAGCCCCCTGCCAATGCCACAATGAAATTATATACAGCAAGTTTTGTTTTGATTCTGGGTGCCCGCAGCCGCAGTACGTTATAATATAATTGTTGAACTGTTTGCTCAACTATGAAAGTGCAGCTTTAAAATTCTAGTGGGGGAGTCCGGAACCTTCCCCCCTGACCCCCGCCCCCGCTGGAGCCGCCTATGCGTTCGATTACTAATTAACACACAAAAGGTGGAGATATAATAAAAGGGTAAATACAACAGTAGCTAGATCTGGGATTTTGTATTTGATTCTCGTGGATTTTGCAAGGACTGATCACGCTCTGCTCATGCGCGCCTGATGAGATCCGATCGAGCCAAACACAGCATCCCAGATCGAGCTATTGTTATAATAACCCTATTATATTGAATTGCGAGACATTTATAGAGTATTAAAAGGCACTGACCTCCAGATCGTACTACAACCAAAACAACAAGAGAGAGCGAGAGAGAGAGAGAGAGATAGATAATATTGTAAGGACAAACCGATATCCTGGTTCCCGCTCTTATTGTTTGGTTCCCAAAGGGAGGGAAACCGTCGTACCACCTTGCTTACGGTAAAGAGAGTGTGATTAACGGTAGTGAGGACTGTTGTCCTCACATTTGTTTAATTTTTGCACAATTTGAAATTGATGTTAATAGTTAATTTAAACGACCGTAATTGTTAGGACAACGATTTGTCCTCATAATGCATACAATGTCCTCACAAGGTGGGTAAAAGAGCTAATAAATGTCCTAACAATAACGGATTTGTCATCTCTCTCTCTCTCTCTCTCTCTCTCTCTCTCTCTCTCTCTATATATATATATATATATATATATATATATATATATATATATATATAATCTTAATACAAAATCTTTGAAATGAATCTTAAAATAGAACTTACAAAATGAGGAACAGATGTTTCTGTCCTCTGTTTATACTCACCCTCATAGCCTTAAACACGAGAACATGTAAAATATTAAACGAAGGAAGGGCTTTTAAATTACGTTTCAGACTTATATACTTTATGCATATATTACGACCTGAAACCTGCATGTTCTCATGTATACGGATGTGAGGAGCCCGCCCGCTTAGCTCAGTAGGTAAGAGCGTTGGTCTACGGATCGCGGGGTCGCGAGTTCGATCCTCGGGTCGGGCGTATGTTCTCCGTGACTATTTGATAAACGACATTGTGTCTGAAATCATTAGTCCTCCACCTCTGATAATTAATGTGGGGAAGTTGGCAGTTACTTGCGGAGAACAGGTTTGTACTGGTACAGAATCCAGGAACACTGGTTAGGTTAACTGCCCGCCGTTACATGACTGAAATACTGTTGAAAAATGGCGTTAAACCCAAAACAAACAAACAAACAAACAAACGGATGTGAGAGTAAGTATTAACAGATGACAAAAACATCTATTCCTCATTTTGTAGGTTATATTTCAAAATTCAGAAATAACTCAACGTCGAAATACCAATTAAATGGCAGCAAATAGAAATTTTATGATTAGAAAACACAGGACGAATGGAGAAAAAATGTTTTGTTTTAACATGTATCGTTCTATAAAGTGCAAATCAAGATTTAAAACAAACACAAAATCATGCAGCTGTTTGAGAGTCATACTTTTGCGTTGATGAGTTTAGAAAGCGATATCACCGTGTCGTACGTATTTAAAATAAAAATAATCTGCAGTAAGTGCACTTAAGTGTTGTTGATTTACCTGAAATAAATTTGGTACATTTTCAATGTGAAAAAGACATTGATCTATAAAGAACATATATCAGAGTCAGAGATAAGAGATATTGTAAGTTTTTTCAATGTGCTATTTTAGATGATTTATTTTGACGCTAGTCTAAACATATACTGTGGAAGTATATAAAAATTATGGAACAAAATGCTCAGTGGGCTTCTTCAGAACTAAGGTCCATATACTCTACCACATAAAACTATCTGTACTTTGCACTACAACTCAAGGATCTTAGGTCTAAATATATTCAAAGAGAGATTTTTTTCCTCCTTAGCAAATGATATATTACAACTATAATTTTACATAATGATCGTTTAACTTCGATTGCTCAGGTTGATCATTTTATTACTCGTGGATTTATATGTTCTAAGTTTGTTTTGGAGCGATAAATAAATCAACTGATTTAGTACAGTTGATCTGAAGTATTTTGAAGTGTGTTTTTTAGTGTTCAGTGGAACCACACGCAGCTCTTTTTAGGTAATAAAAAGACATTATGGCACTCCAAAGGATTTGTTTACTTTACCCCAACAAGTTTTAATATTCCAACCGGCATTCTTATGTTTTACAGCGTTATGTAGCTTTGCAATATATTTTAGCTAGGAAAATGATTTCAACTTTTTACCATCTTAGTTTCATAATTTCGATTTTTTACTATCGTGTTTTCCTTCGACTTTGAACCATTGCTATTTCGTAATTTCGTCTTTTCACCATGATAGTTTTGTTGTTTGGACTTATACTTAAAACATAATACTGAGAGAACTACCGAACAGCTAGCTTTAGTAAGCCAACTGGATGATAAAAGGTAGATGGTTCTGTCCAGATGCCAGCTTGTTCATGAAATAATGCTGGAGGATTGAGATAAGACAAAAACAGCTGCGATAACTTATAAGCATACTTCCTTAATAATTCTAAATAAATTGCACATCGAGATCATATTCTAAGAGATATAACATGAAAACAAGACAAGGTTAATGATTTAGCTGAATTAGTTTTATCAAAGAATAAAAAAGTGTTTATTATCGCTTTGAAAAAAAAAGTATTTAAGTTAAACTTTCAATTCAACGTCGATGGTAGTGTGAGCCAAGCTGTAAATTCATTTCCTCTAATTTAATCAGTTTCATTTCTATGTAAGGACCAGAAAAGTTGGAAACTTAATAGTTACAGGTTTCTCTTAAGATGATTGTTTTTCTTGAAAGGCATGCAATATTTACAGATATTCCTTTTATTTCCTTTTTTCGATTTATGTCAGGTTTATCATGGAAAAGTAGGTGACAATCCCCAAACTTCCTTAAATTAAAAACATCAGTGGTGTGTGCCTATTTTGTTATCTGAAAATACGACAAAGTGTCTTCTATTTTCATACTAGCAAATTTTAAAGGTAAATGAACATGATTTCATACCAAAGTAATATTTCCAAATATTTGTTTTATTCTTGTATAAACTAGACTTGCAAATTCATGAAAAATAACATTTATAAAGAAAAACATACGTTTTGACATCGTGCTTTATATCTTGAAAAGTGCAAATGTATAAGTTGTAAAGTAAAGCGAAGATGATATCTTTTTAAAGAAGCATAAATTGTAGACATACGTTTTAGTAGATTTGGACCATAGTTCAAGATTAGGGCTTTTTCCTACCTTAAGAGAGCTCAAAGAGTTTAACAAAGTCTACTTCCTAGATTTTCCTGTAATCAGACGTCTACTCGGATTTTGCAAGATTTTGATATATAAACACAACGAAAGCCACGAGAGTTTTTATTCTAAATGTGTATGAAATATTTAAACGAAATCAGTGCTTGAAACTTGCTGAATAGCGACAAAGTTTGGCAGAAATGAAAGTCTGTTCTACCGGTTGACAATCTGTAATTATATCGAAAAGAGAAGTGACCGAAGGATTTAAGGTTTAGCAGTATATCACAAAAGAACAGAAATCATTAGCAAAAGAACAACATTTTGACAAACAACTCATCTGTCTAATACCTGTTTTACTGTTCTGTCCCAGAAATTGAATACGCGAAATATTCTAAAGGAGATGTCCCCCTTTACAAAAGAACGCCATTTGTAAAGAAATAAATGTAAACAATTGTCAAAAACGATGTTTTACCTATATATGTTAAGATTAAACACTGTTACACTGTTGCAAATGCATCAAAACGAAGGTATGCAACAGCTTTTTTAAAAAGTGTAACTTTTAAAGGTACTGAACTGTCCAGAAGTGTGGCCCTTCATGCAGTCCCTTTCCAAAATTCAATATATATATGTTTAAATTGACATTGGTCTTGTGGAAAAATATACATGTTTCATATGCTGTTTAAGTTTTACGTAAAACAATGCTTTCCTCTATGATCTGATGATGTTCAAACTTTTTTATCCGAATCATGGACCTAGGCTGAGAGTACAATGAAAACACGAAATTTCATATTTTATGTCGGGAATCGTGTAAACATTTCAAGATATGCAAGGTTTCTGGTAATTTTGTCAAGTTGAAACTTGTGATGTAAATGAAAACTAACATGCTTTGTTTGTGTCATTATCTGTTAAGTACATGATATTTATCATTATATATATGTATGAGAAACTAAAAATCAAAAAAGACTTCTTTTTAGGATTGTGTTATGTTCTGCCAAATGAAAGTAGCAGACAAACTGTTGTTGAAAATTGTATATTTGATAGAATGATAGATTCAGTTAATGATTGTTATATGTCTTTATTTGGTGATTACAATTCACGTACTTCTACTCTTCCTGATTATGTTTCACATGATACTAGTATTCATATGACTATGCTACCCGAGGAATATATTGGTGATGTTGGAATTCAACATACATCACAAGACCGGCGTCATGTAAATAATAATGGTCTACTCCTATTAGATTTTTGCAAGCAAACCGGTTTGAGAATTTTGAATGGCAGAGTATGTAAAGACTCGAATTTAGGCAAATACACGTTTGTAAATAATCGAGGCTGTAGCGTGATTGATTACATATTATGTAGACCAGGAATGTTTGATATGATTGATCATTTTGAAGTTGGTGATCCAAATATTTTATCGGATCACTGCCTAGTATCATGTTGCTTTAGTTTTGTTGCTCAAAGAGAGATGATTTTAATGACAGAAATCTTCATATCACCAAGAAAAATTTGTAACAACAGGGTTTCCGTTATCATAAGCTACGGAAAGCTTTTAGTAAATTTTACTACAGACCGTCGGAACTGTTAGAAAAATACAATACGAACCTAAACACACTGGATAACCGGCTATCTTGACGCCCGCTGGAAATGTAACCCAGCTGGAAATGTAACCCAGCTGTAAATCGGTAGGTAAAATTTTTCATTTATTTCTATGAAAACGAAGCCAATTCTTGCAAATCAACTTGACAGTTTTGTCAAGGAATGACCATGGCTTACATTTACAATTTCTGGACCAAAAATGATCGTTATGTTTTGAGATATTCGCTAACAACTTCTTCAGTTTGAAAAATCGAGCAAAAATCCAAAGTTTTGCGCAAATTGTTTTGTTTATGAACAACCTGTGAAAACTTTTATCATCTGGTTTAACAGATGTGTCCTTTCGGAATACCTGTGTGAAGTTTCCGGGTTCTACGTTATTATTGAAAAAGTATATTAGCCGTTAAATAGGCATGGTCGAGAAAAACAGACTGTCGAAAACGGCCGCTGTATTTGAAATAGGCAGTTGTTGAAGTCGAGAATACAGCTGTATAAAAGTAAAAAAACTGTCTTGTAGACATGTTATATGCCCCGTTGTGTCTCTTCTTTATGTTTATTTTGTATCTGTTTAGTTTGTCTGTGTTTTTGCGATTTTTTTCAGTTGTGTAAAATATGTATACTTGCAGTCAGTAAACAGTTTGTATATTTATGTATGGTCCTTATTGCCATGTCGAGTAATTCTGGTTGATTTCATTATCATTGTCCTTTTGGTTTAGAGTCTAGAAGTTGCTTTGTTTCTTTCGTCCGCCCGTCCGCCAGCAGTGTCTTGTCCGGGCTCTGATTCTACATGCATGGACTGATTTTTAAATATTTATTTTAAAACTTCAAACATGTGTTACCGATGATACAAGTATTAGTGAGGCCCATTCATTATTGACCACCTCCAATGTCAGTATAACATAAAAAATCTTTAACACAGAGCTATAAACAAGTATTTTGTGTCAGGCTGGCAATTCCTACATGCATAGACAAAATTTCAAATATATTGTGTCGTATAGTAGAATGTTTATTTTCATGCGGTTTTATTTGATAGCTGACTGTGTAAGATCGTAAACAAGCAAAGAAGAGTTCCGATCTACCTTGTCATATGTTATTTAAAGCTACATGTGGCTGCCATGTTAAGAAATAACTGATTAACAATCATGTGACATTTTGCAAAGTTCTGCTTATTTAGATCGTTTTCAATCGTTTGCGTCTATAAATCAACAACTTGCAGTTTTAGACCACGAATGAACTGGTATTTGTTGAAAAGGTATTTATGAACAAGTTAAAGCATAGCAAAAGTTCCTTCTAGGGCACATCTATATAAATATAAAATGATCATCTTGTAAAATTTTGGTTACAATGTTTGTTTTATACTGCCAAAAAAATGTCAAGTAAGTATTTACACTAGTTATTTAACATAAATTGTTAAATCCAACAACAAATTAAATCTGTTACCACTTTCAGTAGAGTAAATACGGCAATAAGACATTGACCAGATCAATCCATTACGATTCGATGCATGAATTTGCTGCGCATAATTAGAGGGTCGCAATGGGGGTTTGTTTTCATGTATTAACCATGCATTTGAAGGTAACGATACTATTTCGTTGTTTACATTTAAATTTGCTGATATATGTCTATCTTGTCGACTGAATGTATATTATGTTCTTCAAGAATGGAGGAAATAACATCCTCGGGTTTAGTAATATACATGTACTCCGAGGAACGCGTTCAGTCAGAGAGTCGCCTTAATTAGGAAAGAATAGTCTAACGTCAGAGGTTGTTTCTAAGGTCACGGATTTTGACTGGCCAGCTTGTAATGACAACAGCTTTCGTATCAGTAGCTCAGTCAAGTGTGACTTACCGAATTAAAATATTCCTTCTCAACAGAAGGAACAATAAAACAAAATGGCAGATTTACATTAGGACCAATTAAATAATTATGTATGAGCAAATAAGATTATACACCTATCAAGCACCGCACTAAGAACACTTTTCAAAACAAGAACGGGCATTTGAGATTCATTAAAGATACTGAATTCTTCAAACGAAATTCAAAGCAGTCATTTGCACTTGAAAAACCCGAGGTGAAATTACTTCCTGTAAATTTGTCAAAAATGCCAATATGTACGATATTGCTTCGGTGTAACTGCAAAAAAAATATGATAGGCTCTCGCATGGCGGAAAAATGGCAAGAACGCGTGAACTAGGTTAAAATTCAGCCCGGGTGTGAAAGAATATAGTCCTAAAGCCTCTTGAAATGAAAGTGCCATTTTAAAAAATAATTACGTTTCCGTCAAAATACTGCCAGTAATACTTTTTACGTACAAAAGTATTCAAAATCATCGGAGTTAATAGATAGTCTATAAATGTTAACATCCGAGTTCAACGACAGCACTGGCGGCCGTTTTCGACAGTCTTATTTTCTCGACCATGCCTATTTAACGGCTTATTTACTTTTTCAAGAATAACGTAGAACCCGGAAACTTCACACAGGTGTTCCGGAAGGACACATCTGTTAAACCAGATGATAAAAGTTTTCACAGGTTGTTCATAAACAAAACAATTTGCGCAAAACTTTGGATTTTCGCTCGATTTTTTCAAACTGAAGAAATTGTTAGCGAATATCTCAAAACATAACGATCGTTTCTGGCCCAGAAATTGTAATTGTAAGCCATGGTCATTCCTTGACAAAACTGTCAAGTTGATTTGCAAGAATTGTCTTCGTTTTAATAGAAATAAATGAAAAAATTTACCTACCGATTTACAGCTGGGTTACATTTCCAGCTGGGTTACATTTCCAGCGGACGTCAGGATAGCCGGTTATCCAGTGTGCTAAAAACACTTCTAAAACTTGGACTTACACACCCGGAATACTATGGAGATGTACTTTATAAAATTCGGAAAATTTAACATAACCCTTATTTTAATCAAATATTTGTAAAATGGGTTAAAAAGTTTATCAAAAGAGGATACGATGCGAAAATCGTGAAGAACAGTGCATGTTTAGTGGTTGACCCCTCTAAAGTAAATTGCTACGCTTTCCTATTTGATGGCGCGATGACTAATAAAGTGTAAGACTCCATGATACTTTTCTCCTAAATCCTATATAAAACGGACGGAGGGAGTTGATTTTTTGTCTTACAGTTTTCTTAGTCGTGCCTTTAAAAGTTAGGCTCTTGTTGCTCTGACTTCAGACAAGTTGTTGAGTTATTTTGTGTAATTATACCTTAGATTTACCTTAATTTTATGTTCTGCTTTATTTATCTTTTTTTTGCACGAATGTCTGAACCTTTCTCAGCGGGGATTTTATTTACATTGTGTTGTCTAACTTGTTGAAGATAGGGTAAGTGTGAGGTTGGCATGCCCTTAACACGTTTAAACCCCCAGTTTCCTTTATATAGGTTACTGACCGTTCCAAGGCGCTGCCCCTATTTTCAACTGGTTGTTTTGTCTGTCTTGTATTGTCTGTTGCGTATATTTTCTTGTTTGTTGTAAGCGTTTTTTCCTCCTCCTCATTCCCCCTATTGCCCCTCCTTTCCCTTGCATTTACGCTACTTTTGCATCCCCTCCCCCTTTACTTTGAGTAAGTTTTCGTGGCTCCCCTTTGTTTTGGCAGCCGGAATCCTAAGACAGTACACGATTGTTTTTTCTACTTGTGTGGGTGCGTTTGTATGCTTGTGAGTCTATAACGGTGCCCTACTGTTTCCTTATGTGTTGCTTGTTTGTTTTCCTATATTATTCAGTTAGTCGTGGTTGTATGTTTATCTTTGGTACACGAGTGTCTGCGCTATCGTGGTGTACGTTGTAGTGTGACTGTTATTAAGGAACGTGGCATTCCCTTTGTATATTCGTCCTTGTTTAACTTTCCCCTTCGGGTTCCTCAAACCCCCCCCCCCCCCCCCCCCCCCCCCCCCCCCCCCCCCCCCCCCCCCCCCCCCCCAATTTTGACCCTTACCATTTCTTTCTCCTCCATCTTTATTAAGCATAAATTAATATGTACTTGTTGGGTGTTTGAAGCAACCCGTCTGAAATATTTTTCCATTACAGCTTCTTTTTGTTGTGGGCCTACTATGCAAACGCGTGGATCTGTGGCTGTGTTTTTGGTGCTCTGGGCTTCCGAGAAAAAGAATTAAAGGTGCATTTTATTGACATATTAAGCGCAAACCAAGTGTCACAAAGTTTAGATGTCTTATCAAATGATATTTCGTCATTTTGTACTCATTTTGAAATGTACAACTGTTTGGGTAGTTTTGAAACCATAATAGGTAATGTTGCATCATCGATTTTTTGAGAGAAAAAAATAATGTAAGAAATGTAGACAATACTTTTTCTTTTGACAGCAATAAGTCCTGGTTTAATGACGATTGCCACGAAAAGAAATATAAATTTCTTCACTCGCTGAATAAATTTCGTGACAATCCAACAGATGTAAATAGAGTAAATAGGGTAACATCAAGGAAGGAATATAAGACATGTGTCAGAAAATGTCGGTACAATTATGATAAGGAAAATGCTACAAAACTTCTGAATGTTAGATTTAAAAATCGAAAATTATATACCAAAGAATCAACAATACTAAAATCACCATTCACTTTTATCATTATTTCCTTTTGTAGTTTACCAGTGTAGTTAAGCCATGATATTAAATATAACACAAAAAATAAACAAATCTTGAAAATGACAATGTTTCAATCAATATAATATTTCCAAAATGTTAACCTTTATTCGTTTTTGGGAAAAGATTAACACTTACTAAAATATTTTATACAGTAAAGTTATTATCATCTGGACCTTTCCTTTTGCTTTCGTGAAAGGTTTACGGTGATCTTGTTTTTGAGGTATGTATAATTATGTAAATGTACATGTATATATTTCTCTTGGTACGACATTGTTTATGAATATGGCAGAATGTTTTATTGTAGTATGGTTATGTATAATTATGTATCTATGTAAATGTTACTTTATTGTTGGAAACTGATATTAAGCAAAATTACATGTAACCTTCTCCGGCTATTTAGAACATTTGTCATTAAATTTCGAATATTATTTGTTAATATCACTATTCGTCATATTACCACCATGCAACGTTTTTCCTCATGGACTTCGTAGCCTAATGGAATTAAATATAATAAACTAAACTAAACTAAACTAAACTATATACTAGTATTTGTTTTGATTTTCAGCTGTTTGTAGAGTCTTTTGCAATTGACTAGTCCAAAAAAGTGAGAAAGCTATATAAAAACACAATGCTTCGCAGATGTAAAAACTCACATGCTGGAAATTGAAAAATTTAATTGCATCAACTGCTTCAGTCAAGTCAGCTTGTTGTGAGCTGCACATGCCCGTTTAACTGTTTTACAAAGGCAGTTTGCATGTAAATGGCTTACTTCAAAAAGAAATTAAGACTGTTTAATGTCACTCTTTTCAAAGCTAAATGAATGTTGCAACCATGGCAACTTGAACACCGTTGTTTTATTTTATAATCATACATTTCCTAAAGGGCCAGTAAAGGACTTAAATTACAAATGGAGATATTTTACTGAAGGAAAATGCCTAATATATCTCTAATACTCATATTCCTTTTATAATCGAAAATGTCCGTGTGCAGAAATCATTAGCCTTCAATTAATAGAATAATTACAATAAACTTAAAAACCGCAAAAAGTAGATCTAACAACAGATACAGAATATGAGTGAAGAACACATCTCCCCGCTACCCGCCCACTCTATATCAAATTTGACCGCTTCGGTCACCATCAAAACCACTTTGATATTGTTAAATTAAAAACTTAAGAATTTAAAGAAACAATATAAATAAAGATAATAATTGGAATATTTGAATATGGAATAAATTGATCCCCATTTGGGTTTTACTGGAAACAAAATCAAAGTAGGGATTGTGTCCCTCTGTATTAATTCAGCATGGGGACTGTGGGGACTCTATAGGCGTGCGTGGGAGGGATGGGGGAACACCAGTTGGAACAAATCGGTAACCCTTTCAAAAATCTTTAGTCTTTTTTAAATTTTAAAATCCATACTTCAACTACTTTTAATTACACTTTTAAGTGGGAGATTTAATGATATTATTATGTAAGCTAATTGCGACAGGTTGTATGTTCTGTTATATCATGTTAAGAAATGTCCATACAAACATAAGCTTCTTAAATTGATGGAAAATATCAATTTTTCATTTTTCTTTAACCTTAATTTGTGGGGATGAAAGATCGATATTGCTGAAAATAGTTTATTGCCTGTTCATTATGAATCCTTAATCATCAGTTATAATGCGCATCATTATCTCATTTTGAGCAAGGCAGCTATGGGTGTGCAAAAATTTACATATAGAATCTAAGCAGTGGCAATTTATTAAAATACAGACTCGTATTAATCGCATAGATTGAAATTTGATATTACTTTAACGTAGTTTATATTGTGCGGCCATGTCTTTTTGCCATAAGTAGAGTGCGCATGCGCGAAATTTTACTTCCGTTGCTAACGATCGCACCAAGCGTTAATCAATCTATAGGCTTCATAGATACAGAGTAACGTCATTAAGGTGGTACCACATTTTGAATTTCACTTGAATGATGACAAAATAAAAGAATATTTCATTTTTTCCCAAACGCCATTGTGTTATGATTCATCCTATCTTTTTTCTTTATCCATCCGAAAGAAATTATTTTTATGTCTTAAGATCGAGCTTAAGTACCTTAAATACCAAAAAATAAACTGAAACAAAAGAAATTCTTACGTGACATCAGTGAGCTCAACAAATTTCAAGTAAAAATTGATATGGATGTATAGCAAGGTACACAACTACAATGTCCTACCAAGATACAAATTCAATGTCTATGCAGAGAAAACTAATGTTGATATATCGTGAAAACTAAAGACAAAATTTGAAATTTTTATCATAAGGCCTATGTCGCATCGGCACAACTTGTCAAGTATAGTTCATATTGCGAATTTGAAGGTGCCTCTCCGTACATTATTTCATCATGAACGGGAACCTGAATAGAAACACCGACCTTCCGTTAGACAGATGGCTTCTTCACATGAAGAATTCTACTCCCAGAGTGAGGCTTAAACCAACATCGGTGAGGGGCAAATGATTCGAAGTCAAGGACTTTAACCACGCGGTCACCGAGGTCGCTACATGTCTGAAGATTCGTGGCCTTACTTAAAGTTTGCCGTTACCTTACTTAAATTAGATTTTCTTAAAAGTATCCTACTTTATTGTAGCTTTTTTCTATCCAAATCTCGTAAGAATTCCTACTGTTTCAATCTCCTGTCACTAATCAGGGCCATTCGCCACTCACAGCATTGCAGTTAGAAAGCCAGATCCCTTATTTTCACACGCATGTGTTGGACATAGGCGTAGGAGCCGGGAGGCCAAGCTAGGATGGGGGGGGGGACTATAGTCCCCACCCCCCATATTTTGGAAAAGAGATATAACTTGTAGTCTAATGTAACATTTATTTAGTATCATATAATTCTTTTCAACCTTATTTCTGATTTGCATTTTGCCTAGCATTCTCACTAGTCTCTTTCCGTAAGGTGAGTATCGAAACCTCGTACGTGCCGAGGCTTTTTTGATTATATTTTATAAAAAGAATATAATATCGAGGCATCACTACAGTTCTGGTTTGAGCGTCTGCAAAAACGATGTAAGTATTTAGCCTGTTTACTCATGTAAACGCTATGTATTTACGTTTTTCATTGTCTACTTAAGGGAAATAATATTTCCACAACTTTATTTCACACTTAGACAAATGCAGCGCTATTTGATTGTATATCTAGGGCTTCAACCGAAGACTGTAAAAAAGGCACGCTTGATTAGAACAAAACATATTTTGACCGGTTAAGTTACCCTGCAGAAGACGTATGCCTATCATCAGAACAGAATAACTCAATGATTGCTAAACCACAGAGGCTCGAGGGGGCCTACGGCCCATTTGGCCCCCTGGACAAGGCTTTGTCATTAATGCTCCGGGGATCTCTTGCCAGGCCCCGGGCCCCCTATTGAAAAGGTTTGCCCCCTCCCCCTCCCCCCCCCCACCCGCCTCACCTCCCCATCCCCCAAGTTTAACTCGCTCATACGACTATGTTGGAAACACAATTTTAATAGAAAGTTTTGTATTACGATAACATTACTTACACTACCTGTTGGAGACAGGATACGGGATATAAGCTTCCGAGGAAACCCATATTAGGCGACTACTCATTACTTCTATGCATGAAACGAAGCATTTTGTAAATTAATAAATCTACTTACAGTGCAGACTGGAATCCTGCAGTAATTTGTTTGGTCTTCATGTTTTGTATAAATAGTTGATTAACACCAGCCATAAAATGCACAATGAACTGTATATTGACAGATTTACAAAACACAAAAGCTCATTTATACAGGTTATGAACTGGTTTAGACCAGAAACACAAAAATAACTTTCTGTTCCACCCTTTCGAAAATCATCAGATTTCACGAAATCAGAAATGTCTTGAAACTTCGGCTTTCGTCCCGTTTCCTGTTAAATTCTTTATCTTGCACGTAGATTAAATGATCCTACAACAAACTGCTGTGTAACAAATAATATTAAGTTAAAGGTCCATTACTAAAACCCGAACGAGTATTATATGAAAACCAGAGTTTGTAGCTGAGACTTCCTATTTACTGAAAATATGGCCCACTGCATCGGTTCTGACCAGACAGTCATGAATATGTTCAAGAATAACTAACAAATAAACAAAAACTGTTGCCTATGTCAAACCGAAAGTATGCTTTCCGACTGCTTACGAACCCGTCGAGCATCTTTGGACTTTTTCGGAAGAATCCTCCGAAACGAGGCTATAATTTATAAATAGATGCAATATATATCATATGCCCAAACGATAACGTGATTTTTACAAACTTAGCACATGATATTAAACAATTTTGTAACTCACAAAAACTTCATGAAAATCATTCTTATAATACAGGTAATATACAGCTATACTACAAGTTTTCATAAGGACAATTCAGGCCCTTCCCGAATAAAAGTGTTTTTACAACTTCGTCTGTAAACTTTTTCAGTTAATCCCTTTTCAGTATAATTTTAAGAATATAAATGAGTAACTGTCTTACACTGCAGAAACAAAGTATGATTGAAATTTACCTAAATACACTTATTTATGTACACATAGCTACATTAATTCAATAAGATTTTAGACATTAAACACATTGTCTTGGCCTAATATATGTCACTGTCAATTTTAAATTTAAATTTTGTACATCTCATCTTTTTCGTGCAAGTCGTGCATAATTACCATCATGGAAATACAGTTATTTTGTTGCGCGTCTTAAATGGATATTCGTTTGAAACAATTTTAAAATCACGTGATCCCAAAGAATTTCCGACCGATTACGGAAAAGCGATAAACACGAAAGTAGGACAAAATGACCCCCATGTCAGTCTAAGAAAATACAGAAACAATCGTTTGTTTCTCTGTACATGTGTTGATTTCAAGGGAATATTGCACGGCTATCGTAATGTTTAGTACTATATTTCAAAATGTGTAGTCTTTTTTTAAGATTTATGTCTATTCATTTGTCTTTATTTTGCACCTTTAAGTCTTTACTTTACGATGATTTAACTAAAACAAGATTTCAACGTCCAGTATCTCCCATACAGTGTTATTGTTCTTCTATTTCAGTTTTTACGGCTAACGTTTGTCCAGCTTCACGAGCTTAACTAAGTTGGAGAATATAAACGGGAAGAAAATACTAAATTTGCTCTCGGAAATGATCTATAGCTGGAGCTTATTATTAAACTGACAAGATTAAATTACGTAAGCAATGCGGCAGTCATTTTGTTTTGATCAAAATTCATATCTGAAATGTACTTGCGAAATATGGAATATATCCTGTCTCAACGTGACGTCTATTGACCAATAGAAATCCTAAAAACTTGTAGGAGGCGAGATAATGCTAAATATCAGTCATGACGTGTCCTTAAACGTTGTGTCCTTTAAATCAACCAAGTTAGCACCATAGGAAAACCATCTATAAACAGTCCCTAGGAAGGTATGTCAACTAAAATTGCTTCATGATGACGTTAGATGGTTTTCAAAAGGACACTTCAACATTTCATAATTAGGAGCGGTGTCGCAAATCCTTAACAAATAAAATAATTATATAAATCCAAACATATGAAAGAACAGATCATTAAAACCACCAACAACAAAAATAAACAACCCCCCCCCCACCCCCACTCCCCCACCCCCATAAACATCAATTCTTGTGTGCTCTTCGACAACACATTAACACATTAAATTCAATAGTTAAGACATAAAAACATATATTGCAGGGTCCTGAGTTCAATCCTCGAAATGATAAAAGACATTTTGTCTGAAACCTCAGATACATGTGGGGAAGTCCGCGAATGTGTATGTACTTGTACAGAGTTGGGTTAACTGTTATCCGTAACATAATTGTTGACCCATAGCAGACAAACAAACATACATTTACAACTTGGTTCATCCTATCTATACTTGACTGACTTCGTCAGTGTACTGATATATAAACTTGGTACTAGTATACTTTTATATGATGTCAATTATGTAGAAATTATCAAATTTTAGCATTTACTTTTTCACCTTTAGAAGTTATTGCCCTTATTGATATAACTGTTGTGAAATATATTTCGAAAAATTACAGGAGTATACTAATAAATTAACACAGCTGTACCTTTTAAACGTTTTGCACTTATGTTTTAAACTTTCCTATTTTCACCGTTCTTTAGATGTTTTTCACAGCTTTGAAAGCAAAATCCTATTTCCTCTTCACATTTTGCAATATTAATATTCTATAGATGAATATATTGCCGAGACAATGGTATAAAAGAGGTTGTCATGTCACATATATATATAAACAAGGAAAAGTACTTACCTTTTTCCCCATTGCTTTCAGTCTTTGTCTTATATTAGTTCTTATAATTATAGTCTTAGTTGCCGGTTGTTATTACCTCTTGGTTTGGGTAATTGAAACTAACAATGGTTTAACATATAACGATCGTTATCTGATTAATCAGTACAGTACTCCAATCAGTTAGCCAAATTTATTCAAACTCCGCCTTTCCAGCTGTTTTATTACATTATCGATACTATCTATTTCAGTAGTGTTACTTCGGCACGAACATGGAACTAATGAACAACATAAACGTGAGTTACGGAATTTTTATCAAAACTTTTAGATGTTGGTTTATTTTCTAGTACAGTCTTACAATTTGCAAAATTTACTCCTAAATGTGCAGTCAATTTTACTCGGCTGAAGATTATATATTTTTTTCTTATCAATAAACGAACATTAAAATGTTCAAAATTTCATCGCTCGTAGGAAATGGACTGCGTAATCATATTTAAATAAGCTCTTTTTGTCTTGAATTGTGAAAGCTCAGTGTGCTGTTATTGTAACTCAGCATTGTGTTTAAGTATGATACACGTTTTGAAATGATATAAAATTTTATACTGTTTATTTAGAGTTTTATATAAAATATTTTGTTCCTTTCCATGATGGGCTAATGTTTTCGAATCCCTAGTATTCACTAGGTATGTAACTAATAAAGGAAAAAGAACTATTGATAAATCACAATATTATTTAATGTATACTATTATATCAAAGTGTTAACAAATAGAAAAATTAAATGATTGAATGAATTCGTATTCACAAAATGAAAAAAAATCACACACATACACTCACGAACGCACGCATTCATCGGGTATTTGTAACCACTGTTCCCGCTTAAAGAAGTTCTGATCAGTTTTTCTACAATATAGAATTTGTTTAAACCTTGAATTTTCAAAGCCTCAGAATAAATAGTCATGTACTTGATTTATTTATTTATTTTGCTAGAGTGATTTGAAAATATTGTACCTTATACAAGTTTTCATAATGTTGGATTTAACGTCGCACCGACACATGATAGGTCATATGGCGACTTTCCAGCTTTAATGGTGGAGGAAGATCCCAGGTGCCCCTCCGTGCATTATTTCATCACGAGCGGGCACCTGGGTAGAACTACCGACAATCCGTAAGCCGGCTGGAGGGGCCTCCGTCGCCGAGTGGTTAAGGTCGCTGACTTCAAATCACTTGCCCCTCATCGATGTGGGTTCGAGCCTCACTCGGGGCGTTGAATTCTTCATGTGAGGAAGTTTTCATAACGGGAGTCTATTGGAAAATCTCAATTTTTATAACATTTAAGCTTCAATGCAGATTTTAATGAAACTATCACAGTCGTAAATAAACATAGCCTATAATATGGGGAATAAAATGTACAGGTTGGCGACCTGTATTTTGAGATACACACATTTCAAGCAGACTCTCGGACATTATTTGAAATTATTTATTGTTTAATAGATTTACCCAAGGGTTGCAGTTAATGAATAAAATGATTTCATTTCCGTACGCCGAATCCAAGATTTTTTCAACGTTATCAGGATAAATGACAATTCGTCATTACTTAAGAAATAATAGATATGTCCCTATATTTGATCAGTTAATAAAATATGGGCAGGAGTTCAGATGCGTAATAATTAAATCACTCGACGCACTCGTGATTTTATTATTACGCATCCGAACTCCTTTTAACTGATAAAATTATTGGAACATATTTATTTTTTCGATTCTAACCACGCAAACATTTTTGGAACAGTCACGTCATTAACCTTTCCTTACATGGGCATAACCAAATATTGTATTCATCCCAAAATTATGTTAAATACAATTAAACATCAAGCTTTATTTTAAGGTATACACTTTTACACACATACTAAGGTTCATGTTATATTATAGCCCACAAAATATGTTTCTCTTAGTTCTTATTCACTGATTTTCTATATATGGTTATGCCCATATAAGGAAAGAATGATGATGATGTCACTGTGCCCAGAATTGATGCCATATGAGTTCATAAATAGTATTCAAATGGCTTTACAATGTACCTTTTTTCATTAGTGTTAGTTTCACCTAGTTCTTTAACATTTATTTTTCCATTTAAAATAACTAATATCGCCGCTATTCCTTCCACATTTTGGCCAACGTTTGTTCAACTAGTGATTTTGAATGAAATGAATCATTTTGCACGTACACCAATTTACTTAGTTAGATC